>NW_028289244.1:5612437-5764125 GCF_059628265.1 Tinamus guttatus | reverse complement strand
TCCTCTGCTTGTATGCTAATTACCCTGCTCATTAAGTGCTAGGAGATGATTAAACAAAAGTCACTCAAAAAGTCTGATGATGGAGGCTGTGTTCCAAAGCAGATCAAATTAGATGGCTGGATAAGTTCTTGCATACATTACCATTAACTAGCCCTTTCTTTTGTAAAAATCCAAGCAACATCTTCCTAGGTGCAGTTCAAATCAGCATTTTAATCACATTCTCACATGAATAGTTCAATCATGTTTCTAATACTTCAGGCCTAGGGCCACAAAGTAATAGAAGATACCTTATTAAAAATGTGCCAATAAATATACATTAGGTAGAAGTAAAGCTTGACAGGCAACTGATCTTTTCTAAAACAACATGCATAGAACATTTAGAACTATATTTTGTCTTGCTAACAGATTCAGGAGTCATTGGGATTTGAGCCCAATGATCTAGAGTTCAGACATACTCAATCTCCTGAGTCATCCAAACCCTATGTGAATGTAAGTGATGTTTTAATATCAGTACTACTGTGATTCAGAACATTGGTTATCAAATCTGCAGTGCCATTTCAGGTTATGACCATGTAAGTTATGACAACCTGCTCCGCTAACTCAAGTATTAATGAGTATACCATGTGCATAGGTAATATTTGCCAGTGTTTCCTGTATTGTTCCTAAAGGACTACATATGGAGGGGTTCTGCTGAAGTCTATGGAAGTGGCATGTCTTGTGCACCTCTGTAAAGGGAGGAAGATGCTTCTGGTACCTTTTTCAGGGATGGGCACATTTGTGTGGGCTGTTACCTGGAACACCTTTGTTCACTTTGGGAAGGACACCTGGTGTGCATTTCTCTGGAGGAAGCAGAGTGCAGGAATAAAAAGATCTGCAGAAAAGATAAAAAGATTTGTTAAGAGTATGCCTTTCATTAGTTATCAGAACGATATATATGTGGGGGGGGTGGTGGAATTAATCTTGGTCTCCTTCCATTTGTATCAGCTTAGTCAGAGATTCCCTCATAAAGAGATTGTCCCTTGTAGTAGTTTGAATCCCCACATGTAGCAAGGTTAAAAAAAAACAAAAACAAAAACAAACAAACAAACAACTGCGTAATAAGAAAGGGGCAAAAAAACAGTTATTGGGATGTTCAGACAGGAAAAAAAAAACCAAAGCAGTGATGAAACTTTATCATTTCTTCCCTACAGTAGGAATTCAAATGCACTGTGCCCTATCAGTTTCAGGCAGACAGATGCCCCCAGACTAGAAGGGCCCAGTAATATTACACTATGATTGTGACTTCCTTCGAGAGCAAAACATTTCAACTATTAAGATCACTTGCTTTTTCCTGGCTCATTGTTAACAATTTACTTTATCACCGTCAGTAACCAACACAGAAATGCTCCCACTGGATACGGTAATCAGGAGTGGATTTACAGCCTTAGCTGAGCCTCGCTGCCATTACTGGAGTCTCAGTTGCTTGCAGACATAAAGCAACTTCCAAGCTGTTCATTCACTCTTTCTCCTTGACAAGCCAGGCAGATACATATCTGTACCACCTCTCTGGTGTGTACCTCCGTTTCTGCTTACTGCAAAATAAGCTTAGATAACATTTCTGAGATTAAACTTTATGCGAGACCCTGGCTCTGAGGGTTGCTGTCAGATTGCAAGTAGTTGACCCAGCAAGTGGCTCCTGGCTGCTAACAAGAACCGATAAAACATCTTCCTGGAACAAAAAAATCCATTTGCATGATTACTCAAAATCTAAATGTTCCAGTGGCTGGACTGATTGCTGGGCTCCCCAGACAGCTCTGGTTACTCATCTGTGATGTGCCCGTGTGGTGGATGACAGACTGCTGGATGGGGAGGCAGCTGAAGTTGGAAGCCCAATCTTTCCTATTGCACATACATACTCTCTGTTTCTGCTTGGGTCATACAAAAGAACTGTACTTTAGAGAAATAAAAAGCTAATGTTAGGTGAATTTAGAGCCTTCGACGTATTTCCTTTGTAGCCAGCAGGAATGCTACTTGGGCTTTTCATCATTGCGTGTAGTTCATTCATTTTTACCCAATTAAATATGAGCTGCTGCACTCAGCGAGGCTGGGTGGAAGAAAACATGGTTTAATTCTCTTCTGCAACAGGGCTCAGGAGAGTTCGGTGGTAATGAAAACCTGAGAGATTATGGGAAGTCAGTTCTGCTTCCAATATTCACCTGGCACATGATGTCTACAGGTGCTTATCCACCAACAGAAAGTCTTTCTTGGACAGTAAGTGTTAGCACTAGGAAAGAGTAAATTCATCCATGTTTTTGTCATCACAGTCCCTTTTTATCTACAGAATCGCACCTAGCCAACAAGTGCATATAGCACTTCTCTTGACAGAGAGATCCAAGGAATATCAAAATCCATCCTGATGTTCAGTTTTGACCCTTGTTTCTAAAACAACTGGAGCAGAATCCAAGATTAAAGCTCCTGATATCTCTTTTCTCTGAACATGGCTTAGTTCTCTGATGCTCCCTGAAAGATCTCTGTTCGTGTACTGATTTCTTCTGCAGCACCTCAGTCTCGGTCTTTTCAGCACTGGAGGTAATAACCTTTATAAAGTCTAGCTTGCTGGGTGAGCAGTGAATAACTGCTTTGTTAGGCAGAGCACTAGAACCTAACACTGTTAAGGATATATTGTTTATCGTTATTGGCTTGAACCATTTTCAGAAGAGTGGAAAAACACATTCCAGTGGTGCTAAGGAATAAAATAAAATATTAAGTGCTAAGGAATAAAATAAAATATTAAGTGCTGATGAGGTTTCATTTGGCAGCCAGAGCACTCAGAGAAAACATGTTGGTTGGTAGAGGGAGTCATAAATCCACAGCAGGCTCAATACTAAAATTTCAGGCATACTCTCATCTAGTTAAATTATCTTTTCTGAAAAATTATAGCAGTCTGCAAAAACACTAGCAAAACACAGTTATATGTTGCTCTTTCAAAAACGGTGTGACAAGACTGCAAATTTGTCTGAACTGAAAGGCAACCTGCAAACACATCATATCATATGTTCTCTCTTTTCATACAGTAGTCTGAGCAGTTTGAAAGAGCCAGTAAAAAAATGAAGATAGAGGTGAAATTGTAGAGAGTTAACAACAGGGTTTTTTGCTTCGATGCGTTCAGTGAAAATGAGCCAGCTTGTTTTAACTTATTATCAAAGTTGCTTCAGACCAAAATTTTACAAAGTGATAGGATCCAGTTTGAGATATGAGATTTTTCATTCCATTTCATTAGTGGGCTCAGTCTCAGCATTGAACTTCCATCGGTGCATTTTAAGCATGGTAACCAACAATCAGAAACCCTTAATGGCTTCTAAGATAACTTTTCCTAAAACTTAAGGGAATTTTTGAAACCAGATTTCAACTATCTCCAATCCACTGCATAACTTGTGCTACGAGGGTGTGGCTGATCTCCTTCTTCCTTCAGACAAAAATGGAAAGTTACATATTTCTGTTTTTCTGTAATAAAAGAGCTGCACTTTGAAATCCCCAAATCCCAGGCTTAATCCTTACAGATAATCTCCGGAGGAGCTTGTTACCAATACAAGCAGTGTACATTCTTGAGTCCAAACCCCTTCTAAATTTCCACCATCTGAACACTCAGATCCTCTCTAGCCATGCCCTTCCAGAACCACGGAACTGTTACCCAAAGGGATCTCAAAAGATCTTCTAATCCATCCTCCTACCCTGGCACAGAATTAGTCTCCTACCAGTTGTGATATTTTAGCAAAACACACTAGTTACACACTCTAGGTACACACGTCTGGACTGCCCTTCCCATTGGTGGCCCTAAAACAGCATATGAAGATGCTCCGTCGCTCACTATGTTTGCTCCTTTGAGCAGATGTTACAGAGCTTGTCGTTTTGACATCCCTGCACACCTCACGGGCTCTGCTGTAAAAATAAGGGGGAACAAATGCTTTAAACACTACTTTAGTATCAATGTTTGCATTTTCCCGAAGTGAACCGTGAAGAAAATATTATCAGTAGCCTCTTGTTGTTATAAAGGTCAGAGAAAGTGGGAGTTTTCTTTGGAAATAGAGTGAAAGAATGGAAAACCTTGTATTACCTCTCAGGGCATGAGAATATGATTTGAACGGTAACACAATGCAGCTGAAAATTCTCCTATACTTTCAAAGAAGGAAGGATGTTGCTATCTATAGGTGACTAACCAGCCTAGGAAATATTGTCCTGTTAGAGTCAATGAGTCACGGGCAAGGACAGGTCACAAAATGCACCAGTGAAAGAGTTTTGGTGGAAATCACTCCCTTTTCGGGGTAGCTCATGGAGGAGGGGCAGAGCCTGACTTGCTCTGTTTCTATTCTTGCAAGTCTTTATTGCACATTGTCACTAGGTAGGCATTTCCCACAGTGCTAAAGTCATAGCTCATAACAGTTTATTAAGAGTTATTACAACTTCTTGAGTCCAGTCAGCATTTATGAGCCAGTCTTTAAACCCTGGCAGTACTAGGTGTATTTATTATATATTAATTGGTGCGTGTGCACGCATTTTAGTTTGCTCAACATTTCCTGCTGGGGATATTAGATTTCCAGAGAAGCTGCTCATCTCAGGCACAGATACCCCCCAGTAAGCAAACTCCCACTGGGCAGAGCTCATTAATTAATGAGAAACTCTAGGTTTGCATTTTGAAGCTGGGAATGGAAGTGACCGACCAGGAGCAGCTGAGTGAAAATTAAACCAGGCACGTCCTGGCAGCAGGACACAGCTGTGCACTCCCTGCTGGCTCCTCTATTCCCCAGGGAGGATATTCAGGTATTGTTTAAATTTAATCTATCAGGTATTGTTTAAATTGCTTGAAGAACTCCTTGCACTGCTTGTAAGAACATGGGAGAGAGGGGAATTTCCTTGCACATTTGCAGATTCTTTCCAGATGAGAGAAAAAAAGAAAACCCATGTTGACCCCATACTGGGCTAGGGGAGGCTCTGATCTTGGTGCCAGGTTGGCTCTTATGAATTGTCCAACAGCTGGAGAGGTCTCTAGTGACCAGTGCTGTTTACTGGGAGCTGAAGGAAAAAAAGAGCTTTTCTAGAAAGAGGCAGAAAATAGCTTACCTAAGCGTTGCTTTGCCTTTCTACAGAGAGAAGCCTAAAATGGTCCAGATATTTTCATCTGCTGTTAAATTCACCATACAGATGCCATTACAGACCTCTCTAAGAACCTGATCACTCACAGCATGAATCCTATATTGCTACACTGGAGAAAGCAAAGTGCTTGCCACTTCTGTAGAAGAGAAATACTGCTCCTGCATTACACTGAGCTAGGAAACAGACCTGAAAATGCTTTGGTGCCAGGCTTCTCTGGCAGATTTTATGCTTAGACAGTGCACAGACATGAGCCCTGGCCTGCTGTGAATACCTCTCCACTATCAGGATCAAAAAGTGAGCGAGAAGGTAGTCAGAAACAAGACTGATCTCTAAACAGGGAGGGCACATATGAGGTAGGAAGTTTGAGGGATATATTTGTGATTTTGGGTCCCACCAGCACATTTCACCTGGCTGAGTTGGGATGGTAGAATTACCCTTTATTCACTTTTAAAAAGTTGTATAGTCAATTTAGGTTGCCAGGTGTTGAGAAACACTGTTAAATTCAGCTGGTGGCTGCGTCTCAGGGGAAAGTGATGAACAGCTCTAGTGTTATATATGATAATAGCAGAAGAAATAGATAAAATCTGAAGGAGCTAACTTGTTTTTCACACAAAGTGCTGAAAAATTAGTACAACTGCAAGTAAATGTTCCAGTCAATTTGTTTTTCTGCTATCTGACCTGCTTTGTTAGTAATGCAAGAAGAATAGAAAAGAATATATTGACAGAACTGTATCCACTGAATACAGAGCAAAGCCTGCCTGTGTTTTCAGAGAAGACTATTACCGAATGCTACATGAATGTTTCTCAAAATGTTTTATAAGGCATCAGCAAGACTTTAATTTAACTGTGTGCCATTATTGCGTGCTGAGAGTGGTTTATTATTGTACTAATAAACCATAAAGAAGACTCTATAACTTCATTACTGCAGTCAATTGCCATGTGCAGTGTTAATTTACAAACAGATCATTAATTGTTGGTACTTGCTGAAATGTAGACATAAAGAAAAACTACTGGGCAGAGTTTCTGTTCTGCTGACAGCAGTCAGTCCGTGCACACACAGAAATAGTGGTGATTTCCTGGTAGAAAGGCTCAGTTCTCTGCTCAAGCCAGCTGAGTAGGAAGCCACAGAGGCTTCCAGTCCTAGCAGTTCTCAGAATATATAATATCTTAAAAAATGTAGTTTCTGTACTATCCAAGGATTTCACAAACATATCTTTTTGAAAAAATCCTCTTTTTTCTATGGCCAAAAATCAAACCGAAGTATTTCATTTGGTTCAAGTGCCCTACTTGTGATAATCTCTTCAGTGGTGATCTTGCAGTGTTTCACTGTCATGAGGGATGTATTTTGTGCACGAAGTTGGTTATGAGTCTTTGGGCGCTCTTAATGGACTGTGCTGCCTGCATATAACTATGTTTTGACTTCTCCATTGTGGCATGAGGAGAAACGCGTCCATCCCAGGGGCTCTCTGTGGGGTAGCAGCTGTGCAACTTGGAGTATATGGGGAAAGCTGGTGGAACAACGAAATGCATTTCAGTGTTGCTAGAAAGAAAAGATATTTGTGTCAGCCCAACACAACAAAGTAAAATATGTCAGTTTTGGAATACTGAAAATGTCAAAGCATCCCCCAAAATCTCTCAAAATCTTGTGAAAAAAGAAGATATCTTTGATCCAAGATGAACCTGAACTTTGAAATTTTATCTAAGGATGAAATTCCAATTTGAGTCCTGGTGAATCAGCAGATTTGTTCTAGTTTTGGAGTAAAACCTAATGGTCCTGATGCAGTATGAGGTATGGAGCTAGTTCTTACTGATGTAATTATGACTGGGTTCTTTTTAATGTTTATTTCCCTGGAGATATGTGACCCAACTCCACCCAGATACAAGAAGGGATATATTAAGCTTCACAGGAGATGTTCTTAAATTTTCTAACGCAATTACTGGCACATAAATGTCCTTTTGCAAAGCTTGTCTCACACTTTATTATTCAATATGGAAATTGCAAAGGTTACAAGGTGATAAAAATTCCTGTCCTAGTCAAACTAGGATATTAGTTTAATTATACCCCTGTCGGATGAATATATTGGGACTTGATACCCTAAGACAGAGACATGTGTTAGCAGCGCTCTTGAGTTTGTACCATTCAGAGGTGGCCTTGGTTTCTGTTCTGGTGAAAGAGCTGGTGCCTCACAGGGAGGATGCTGTGGGTCTGGAGACAAGGTGGTAACTTAACACCATGGTCAGCTTTACCCTGAAGCATGTGTCTAATTAGTGGGAATGAGACAAAGGGAAAAATACAAGAGAGTGAGTGCTTGAGAGTTTAAGGGCATTAATTGCCTCCCAGCTGTCAGAGTCGTAATTAAATTCAGCTTGTTGACTTCAGCTTTGTTGCGATTATGTGAAATTAATCTTCAAACACATTGAAAGCTTCCATTGCTCTTTGCTTTAGTGCTGAAACCAGCAAATCTCAAATGATATGCAGAGAGGCATTGACATGTCTGGCAGTCACCCAGCAAAAAATGTCAACTTAGGCAAACTCAGGGAAACTTCTTTACCAGTTGTTTGGGTTTTGTGCAATATTTTCCCCCTTTTTCATTTCCCTGGCCAGGCTGGAGCTACAGCTGCCTCAGAGTGCAGAAATTTCACTGACAGCCTTTTGAAAAGGATGCAAAAGTCCAGTTCAAATTCTTCTCCCATCCCTTAGCTTGAGCTGGATTAGATGTGAAGGATTACTTGGAAACTTCATCTTTCAAAGAACAAATCCTTCCTGGTTGTTAAGTTTTGATTAGCACTGTCAAACTCCCTGTGCTATGCATCATACACAATTAAAAGCAATTTCTGCCCCAGACAGCTGGAACTCAAGCTCTCTACTTAGTATGCAAATATACTACCTGAATAGTGCATATATATCAGGAATTTATACATCAGTGTAGTCAGTGGAAGCTTTGCTATTAACATCAACTACTAGTACGCTAAGCCCTTGTTATGTGAGGCATGCATAAATACATTAATGCTTTATACATCTCTACTTTCAAAAAAAAAAGTATTTTTCTATGAATATAAGAATTTGATGTCTGGGTACCAAGTGGCCTGAGAAATCTGTGTGGAGAAAAGGCAGTCTGGATTCAGTGTTGCACAGACTAGAAGGAGAAAGAGAATAGCAGAAGTCAGTGTCACTTTCTTGGAAAACTTGACACCTTCCTGGACGATGGCAAACACGACCAGCTCTGTTTACCTTCAAGAGCTACGTTCAGCCCCATGGTTCTGTGTAACCTTACATAACCGCTGCTCTTTGCCTCTGCTATAGTATATGCTCTATAAAAGATGTCAACTGATGGAGGGCAGAGATCAATCTCTCAGAGATACATTACAAGAAAGGAGTTTGCACATGAAGGCAGCTTCTTGATGCAGAACCTGGTTGCTGAGATTGCTGAAGGGCAGAACCCCTCACCTGCTTTTAGAGTCCTTTTCTTTTTTTCCCCTGAATCTTACTAGATTTTGCCTTGTTGTCTAAGTTTGGAGAAGTCCCACTATAAACCAAAAAGCACTGGGGGATTTTTACCCTTCTGGCAACACAGAACGCTTCTTATCTGAAAATGACCACAATTAATTTCAGGACCATTGGCTGTATGCCTGGCAGTCATCCATGGCAGCCTCCAGCTACACGCTTGGTTCCAGTTTAGACAGTTCTCAGCCTTAGTATTTGTCATCCTGGAGCTCCACCAAGGCATCTGCAGCCCAGGTCCATGCAGCTGCGTGGGCAGGAGCCGCCGGTTGTGCAGCCGTGCGGCTGTTGCCTCCTACAACCGGCAGGCTCTGCACTGCAGACACAGCCTGACATCCGATTGCTGTGCTTCTTAAATACACCTTTGCTCTTGCAAAGCTTTTTCTGTCTTTCTCATTAGAAAACAGGAAAAACACTGACCCCCAATTTAACCCTAATCTTAACTCTTTAACCCCAATTTCTTTCCAAACTATTTATTTCAGAATTTCTATTATTTTTTGAGCAGCGCTGACAGGCGATAGTTCTGGAATAGTGAAATGTCTTGCAACCATGGTAACGCAATGCACTCATTGGAAAGTTTCTGATGCTAAAAGAATTAGTTTACCGCAACCTTGTACCTTAGGTTTCCTATGAGATCTTTGGACTCCGTGTGATTTGAAAGCACAAAACTCATTGACTGGTCAGATAGCATTGCAAAGAATCACTCTGACATGCTGCACATAACTTGCCCCTGGAGTACCTGGTAGGAACCAGCTCAAAGGAGACTACTTATGAAAACTATAGAGCTGGAAGATTTGGAAATATTGTCATTACAGGGTGCTTTTGTTCTATTATGTTGTAGAATTCCCTTGCTTCAAGTATAAGCTTTAATTTTGCAGCAATCTGTTTTGATTTGTAAAGAGAAACAGAAGCCCTGCCACAGACAACAGTAAGCAATTCCTCTCCTCCTTTCATCCTGCAACCTTTTGTTCCCAGTGGGAACAGATTCCTGCTTGCTTATATCACCAGTACCTCCACTGTAAATATTACCCATAGTTTACCTCTCTCTTCTGTTATCTCTGTCTCTCTAGTGAATTTATATCTAATCCTACTCTTTTTCTTCTGCATTATGCTGAATTAAAATCTCCTAAGTGCATGAAAAATGGTGACTGTAATGCATGAACGAAAATTAATAAAGCCAGGAGAGAACACGAAATCAATAATCTAATTCTGACAGCTTTCTTTGTCTCTGTGGCCAGACTGTAAGGATGTACTAGTGTTTCCCTCTGTTTAAAATTAATTGAGCTATTTTATCATATCAGATAAGAGTGCACTCTTTGTGCTATTGAAGTGATAATTATGACATGATAATTACAGTCTGTGTCCTGCGTGAGTCTGTGAATGAGTCAGCACAGGCAATTAGTTTGCAACGGCAACTTTATATGAGTGTGTCTCTGCAGAAGTGAGCTACAGGCTAGTCTAACTGCTTATTATCTCCGTTCCCCAACCTTCTAATTCCCAAGAGGAAAAGTTGTTTTTCTTTTTCTCCCCCAGTTTGGGCAATTCACCCAGGTAAAGAAAATGACTGTTGGCATTAAAGACAGAAAATGATGGAAACAGGTCTAGTCTTCAAGGCTGTGAATTCTGAGGTCTGTGATGATCCTTTGAGAAATTCTGTTTAATGCCGTGAAGATATGGGCTAGCCCCATGCCTGGTGCACATCATCATGCAAAACAGTGTCCTGAAAGTAGGAGGCAAAAGAACAAGCACCAAGTGATGTTGTATAACTGCTCGGTCTAGGCAAACTCAAAGTATAGTGATACTTCATCTCAATAAATTTACAATTTGAACCAAGAGGCAAGATATAGACACTGATACAAGCAGATGAAGAAATAATGAAACAATAGTTGAAGACATGATAGAGTGTAGTGTCACAGCATGGTAGTTGTTAGTTTGATCATTTTTAGAGGAGTAGTGAAGAAGGGGAAAGTAGTTTGATTTCTATTTGTCATTTACTTGTGTAAGACCCCAGGGGAAAAAGGAATAATCCCAGTCCCATAATAAAGCGTGAATATATTGCAATAAATAATACACAGGACAGCATAGTGAAAAATGGAAAGAAAACAAAATATGGAGCAGCTGCTTACTAAATGAACATCATCCATCCTGTTAGTTTTTGAGAGAGTAGAAGAAACAATATGTGATCATGAAATTAAAGATGATGAATATGCAGTATGAACCAGGAAAGGTGAATTAGGGCCACCTTTCCTAACTTCACAGCGTCTAATTCTGAAACCCCAATTTTCTTTGAATGTGAATAACTGTGTTGGCTCTATCATTAATCTTCCACAGTGTTTAGTTTTAAGCTAATGCCACCTTGGGCATGCCAATATAAATGTCATAAGATCAGGTCATATCCAAGGCAATTCGAATAGGGAGAACATATTTTTATTCCTTGAATGTCATGATATGTTACCATCTGTGAAATTTCAGAGGACGTGTATTCTCTCATCTTTGTAGACGTGAGGAGTTGCAAGGGATCTGTCAACAAGAAAGATTTGTATATAACATATTGCCTCCTGATAAAAGGAACCAATAAAAATAAACACATATACAACTTGTCACTATTAGGTCTAGATTTGGAGTTCAAGAGACAGATGCTCTGCTCATATCGGCAATGCTCCATTGAATTCTTTATATACTAAGTGAGAATGTGATTCAGAAAGAGCCACAGACTTGTTCTCAACATTGTGGGAGATATTTTGGGAGAAAAAAAATGTATTCTGTAATGTTTAAAAAGAAGACATTTTTATTTTTGGGAAAGACTGGTTTGACTAGAGAGAATAACCCTATGCTTCATGTATGTCTTGGAGATCAAAACCAAATTGAAGAGTCTGTCACATGCAGCCTAAGTGACATCTATTGACTGACATGACACAATTCTTGAAGGCCATGTACCTGGCCCAATCCCAAAGCTTGTTTGAAAGAATTGCTCAAAGACATTCTTTTTTTTTTCAATGAGGAACCAAACCATTTACTGTTCTGTTGTTTCCTACACGTGGCTGCATTGTAATTATTTAGGTCCTTTTCCTTCCTCTCCCCCTGCCACCTCACAGAGAGGCAATTGTTGCAGGTGGCAGACAGAGAGCTTTTCAGTACCATTTTCCAGTTCACTTATGTGACTCTATGGATAATGACAATTGCTGTCCCAGACACTCTGCTGGTTAACAGGTTTCAATCTACAGGACAACCCAAAACACCATACCTAAAGTCCTAAACACTAACATTTTTATTCTTTGTCAAAAATATGTATTTCCAGTTTCTCAGTTCTTTTCCTTGCAGAAAGAAAGGAACAAACTGATGAAGGAATGGTAAATCTAAAGAAATGTTGTCTGGAAAGGACCTCTGGTGGTCACTATTTCAGCCTACCCTTTGGAGCAAAATCACCAGCAAAGCCAAGGAAGCCCTTACAAAGCAGCTCCCCACTTACATTTTATAATTGTGTGCTCATTCACTCCATACAATCACACATCTCTCGGAGTTACTGGGGAAACCATATCCTAGAAACAGCTTGTGCAGCAGCACGGGTCTTAGCAGAGCAGGGTGCCCCGTGTGCGGAAGGGCGACGTTGTCTCGGCTCCTCTGCCCGCCTGTTTTGCCAGGTCACGGTGCCCCCAAATCCGAGGCAGCAGGAAGGAGGGTCGTTCTGGTGCCCGCTGTGAGCCCCGGGATTGATCAGCTGGGGTTGCCTTGTGTAGGTGTGCTACAACATGGGGTGGGTGGACACCCTGGCGCATGTGCTCCTCTATCAGTCTGTGGGATGTGTTTGGAGAGAAGTAACAAGGAGCTGGAGCTCCTGTGGGTCAGAACACCACGTCGGGCGTGAAGGAAGAGTTAGGACTCGATGTCTTCTGCGTGCTCTGGCTATTTGATGCCACCTGAATTAGTGCAAAGGGTGCCTGGAAGCTCTGGTAAGACTAGCGAGAAACATCCTCCAGGTAAACACTGCACTGGATAAGCATGAGGTCCTCTTTTGGAGTTCCCCTCTCAAACACCCAAACACAGAAAGAGACACAAGATAGGGCTAAAAGTATGACAGCATTGGGATGTAAACCAAAATGTCTATACAAGTAGGCTAACTATGTAGTAGATCCACTGTTAAAATTGGAAAGGGAAAAAATAAGAAAAAAAAGTTTTTCAGAACTTTTTTTCTGAAGCAACATGGAAGCATAAGCAGCTCGGTTAAGACAAAGCACAGTCTGTGACCGATTTTAACTAGCAATGAAATCTAGACCAGAACTTTGATCCAGGTTCCCTACATCCTTCGATTATGAGTGAAAGAAAACAGGACAGATGGTCCCAATGGTGCCCTCCATGGGGTTGCTGAAGAAGTAGTGAAATAATCTGAGATTGCTTCTGAATACCATTTTTTTTAATATAAAACAATTTATCCTACAATGACACCTGGTGGTTGCTTTACTTTGGCAGCAAATTCTGACAGAAGTATCATCTTAGATGGGCATTGCCCCAGGGTGAATCATCCTTCTGCAAGATTTCTCTGGGGTTACGTTTTCTGGAGAAAGTGCAGATATATTGACAAATCTGAGCATCTTCTGCAGCTAATACGCAGCATACAGTCAATCTTTAGGGTCAGTTACTGGGGAAATTGTCTTACTGAAAATTATTTGGTAGGCAGGTATTCAGGGCAGAGAAGCCACCACTGCGTCTGGACTAGTTCATTCTGCAGAGCAGTCACTTTGGCCCAAGAATATGCTGAGATTTGTCCGAGAATGGAGCATCCATGTGCCTGTTTTGACCGCTGGATTTTGACAGTGTGCTCAGAAGTAGGTGCTTCTCTCTTTGCTGCAGCTATTGAGCATCATTGCTCCTGGTTGCCTCGTGCCTTGCAGAGAGCAAGTCCTGGTTCTCCACTGGTGAATGCTGAGCCCCAGGGATGCCTATAAATGAAGCAGTAGTGACAGGGACAGAGCCCTACAAAAACTGATCCTCTCCCCAGTCAACCCCATGAGAAAGCCCTAGAAAGACAGAATTGCTGCCGATGATCACTGCAGATAGAGAAGCTACAGGTAACCTTCAAGTTATCTCTTTCCTGAAGCTGGGCAATGTCCACTGACTGCAAAGAGTCTAATCCAAGACACAACTGCAGGGCAGAGCAGGGTCTCAGATCAGCATGCATGACCTGTGGTCCTTGGATGTTTGTACAAGAGTCATGGTGGCCATCAAGATGGACAAGCTTGACCCTCTGGCTATCACAAGGACCCTCTGCCCAGCAGGTGGAACCCAAGCCTCATCTCCCTCCCAAGAAGCTCACTGCCAACAGCCCCTTTTAGAAACTTGTAGGCAACTCAACACTTTTTTCATAGATTTTACCATTCCAGAGCTATTTTTATTGGGTAGATAGCACACGGGAATTGTTATTCTATTTAACAATATGCCACAATATTGCTAAGGAGAAGAGCAAGCCTTGCAATCAGCAGCAAGACATGGAGTTTTACAATTGCACAGAACAGGCAGTGGGGCTGTGAGCCCTCAGCACCTGGGTTAGGGCAGGAGGAACATGGACTTTGGCGCAGTTTAAACTTACGTGGACAAAATAAGAATTGGGCACGGGCAGATATCAATGGCGGATGCTGCATTGGTCCTTATGAAAAAGCGTAGGAAATATCAGAAAGAGATAAAAAATTTGGACCAAGAATGGTCTTAGTTGTAAAGTCAGGATCCAGCTCTGTACAAGAGCAGGATCCCTGTCCAAATCCACAATTACTAATTACTAAAACTATTTTAATTTGACTCCAAACTAAATTCTTCACTGTGACAGCATCACATGAGGCCCTTGGAGCTGCTCATTTTGAATTTTCACTGACTGGGTGGAAGCACTGATGATTGTAAACAAACAAACAAACAAACAAATAAACCATTTGTGCTGGCTCCTGTTTTCTACATCATTTTTTTCTACAAAAATCTAAAGAATTTTCCTGTTTTTCTTTCCTTCAAAATCTTACAAAAAACTGTGGCTGCTTTTGTCAAAATCTAAATATGTGTTTTTATAACAGCCTAAACCGAATTTCCCCATGGCCTATTAAAACCATAGAAACCTCTGGAAAAAAATAGGGTAGATTTTCCTCCACATTTCTCCTGGGAGTATAAGCCAGCCCCCTAAGATACAAATGGCTGTTGCTGTTTATGCTCTAGGGCTGTGCAGGTTCCCCCAGAGAGGGTATGCGCAGGGTCGCTCGTGCATTTGGGACCCCTAAAGCTCTGCTGCTGCCGCAGCTCTTTTTCCTCCTGCTTTCTGCTGGGAGTAGCAATTATGGGCTCTCTTATTCCCCCCGCAAAAAATGAAGCCTCGAGCCAGCCCTGAGGATCGTACACAGTTAATACTCTCTGCCCTGTTGACTCACCCATCAAAAGGAATTTCTTAATCTGTTTGTACTCTTTAACCTACTGTTTCTTCTCATTACTGGCACTGAAAATACATCTGTGATCTCGTCTGAAAACACTGGCTACTCAGGCTGCACTGCGGGTTCAATGCTCAGTATTAAACAATCTTTATAATCTATACACTCTTTAATTCTCTGTTAGATCTTGTTTACTTGCAATTGAGATATTGAGATTTGAATTCAGTTCTTTCATGTGCGAGCATCTGAAAACACCTCCTCAATATGTGTGACCACCTTGCACCAGCATCCATCAAATGCTGTAACCCAGGTCTCCTGGTCCTCCGCTGGGGAGACAGCCAAACACTTGGAAATTTCCCTGGCAAGCGCCAGTGTTCATTTCAACACCAAAAGCTTTGAGTTTTCCTGTTACTTTGTTCCAAAGCAGCATTCTCTGTTCAAATCTGACATCCTTAAATTAAAAGGTTAAACAACTTGAAATGAAATGTTTGGTTTCCAGTCCAGTGAAAACTTTTTAATTATCTCAAGTTCAATTAGATTGTGTGTGTGTTTTTTTTTTCCTCTGAGAAGGAGCTGGTTTTATCAAACTTCCCATCCTCCTCTCCCCCTTGAAGGAAATATAATTGAAATGTTTGTAAGGATGGCAACAAGACACAGGAAACCTCCAGGAAAAGGTGTTAGGTGTTGCATAGAATTAAATGAATATGCAGAAGTTGAAGAGCACAAAGTTGTGTATGGAGTTTATATATATGTGTGCGTGTGCATGTGTGTGTATATATGTACAATAATTCATGTCACAGATACTCTAGCTTCAGCCTTTAGCATCAATGTCACCATCAGCTTCCCAGTGTTGACATTGTACAAACAGCCTTGGCATTCTCAGCCTTGCAGAAAGTCAATGCCTTGAAATACAATTTTAAAATGACATTCCACTACTTTTCAAATGATATCCAGAAAGAAGTGAGTAGGACTTGCATGTTTTAGCAGGAATGGTGGGAAACATGCAGCAAACAGGTAACACACTAGACTATTGCAGGAGAGAGAAAAGACAGAAGCAGCCCCAGCTGCTTTAGGCCACTGTGGGCTGACTGGATTTACACGTTTTGGGGCTTATCTTGAGCCAAGCAAGAGCAGCTGGGCTACCTGGTGGGCTCCTTCACACTCAACAAGCAGCTAAATTGGGTTTTGTGGGAAATGGAGGTTTATTTCAGTTGCTCTGTGGAAACAATATCCGAAATTAACCTTTGCTGGCACAAAAGCTGTGGCTCTTTCAGCAGTGCTCCTCAAGCCTTAGTCTCAGGCTCAGCAGCAATTGGGAATTAATCCACAGTCCTCAGGTGCAGGTGGGAGGTTTGCTGAGAAGCTGTGAACAATCCTGTGACAGGCTGTGATTTGGGAAGACTTGGAGCAATTTCAATTTTTCAAAGCTTCAAATATTTCTTTACCAGGAACTTCAGTAGCTGTAAGGAAAAATTTAAAAAGAAGATATTTCACTAAGAATTACAGAGTTTACTTTGTTGGTATTATAACTGTCACTGTGAACTAACATTGCATAGCTAAGGAGGACCTGAGCTGTAAAAGAATCGTGTAATCATTACCCAATGAATAACATGAAAATGACTGTAAAGTCATGAACAGGGGGAGAATTCCACTGAATTCTGCATGCAGGACTGAATTGCACTCTCTGCACCCCAGATTTTATAAAGTCAGGATGAAGCAATGGCCTGACTGAAGGCTTTGGAAACAAAAAGGAAAATGGGTCTTTCTGCATGGATATGGCAATCATTGAGGAAAAGGGAGAAGGAGTCATACAGGAGTGGGTCCATTTTTACAAGATCCCTGACCATGATCTGTCAAGAAAGCCATCTCTATGATTTGATTTTCTGGAAAGGAAAGGAATCCATGACTTTTTGTTGTTGTTTTGATCTGTGAGGTTCTTACATTCATTTTTTTTAATAACAAAACATGGATTGTTCTCAAGCCAGAGAGATTGTTTTAAAAGAGAAAAATCTTCTTTTTAAGAGTACCTTTGCCTATGCAGTCATATATGGAAAACATTTGCTCAATCGAGAGATATTAGTGAGAGCACCTGGTCCTGTTGTAATTAGTGCTGAAGTACTGTATGCAAAGTGGGAGATTCACAGCAGGTTAAATAGGAAAATCCTTGTTATGGAATGCCTCAGAGGTTGAGGAAATAGGAGGTATTGGGTTGGATTGTCCCAAGAAGACACAGGATTTGGACTGTGGTAAGAAAATTGTCCTATGTGTTGAGTTGTCTTCACTTGAAGATAAGAGGAATTGCTCCCACTGGCTTTGAAGTGGAGCTGATATCTAGCCCTTAGTCCCTACTGTTTTCTAAATGTCTAAAATGAGAAAATATTTTTTTAAAACTCTCTCTCTTTTTGTTGTTCTCATAAGGGGAAAAATTCATATCAACAAAATCCTATTTGTTTCATTTTTTAAAGCAGTGATCCTTGGATTACTGGGCATGCAAAGTGACAGACTTACAGTAATGATGAGAAGAGTAGCCAGATTAATGGATTTATTCTTTCAGTGAGACACACTATAGGATTTAGCACTGATGGTGCATATTCATCCCTGTGATAGGGCAGTGTTTATCAGCTGTTGAGGCAATAGTCTGCGCTGTGTTGCATGGTGAGTGTGGGGGTGTTGTACTTGCCAAAGAAATTGTGCTCATCATGTCCCAGCTCTGAACCACTGCAGCTTTATAATGTCCTCTCCTCTCTCTGCCACAAGTGCCACAGATTGGTGAATCCCTGAGGCTGGAAGCCGTTAATTTTCAGTTCATACATGTAGGGCTGGGAGAGCTTTCTTCAGATCCAGCCCAGCGATTTGGCACAACAGTGACTGACCGGGGGCAAAAGGTTTTCCAGTCGCGAGGTCTGGACCTCGCAGCGGCAGCCCAGGGAACACTTGCTCAGTGCTCTTGCACTATGAACTGAATTACTGCGGTGGCTGCAGGGCACTGTCTGTTCTGCAAACACCCATTGCCCAGCAGTTACCTAATTAAGAGACATCTCTCCAAATAGCTCTTTGTCTAGAATTTTTCTCTTCTTCTTTTTTTTTTTTAATACAATGTCCTTCGTTAAAATTGGTCCAGTGACTTTTAAAATCACACGGTGCCTCCGAGGATGGACGAGGTCCCCAAACCCATCCTTTTGGCGTTCCTCTCTGCCTCATTCCTTCTCGTTCTGCTGTGTGCAATAGCTGTGTGGGCCTGGGGGCCTCACTTGGCCCGACGGGGTGTGATTGGGGCAGTCTGCTCATTGACCCTTCATTCCTCCCCTGCTTGCCCAAGGCATCCTCTGGTCTAATTCCCGTTATCCTCCCGGCTTTGCCACCTGCCATAGAGCTGACTGTGTGTTAGTGTCCTCTGCTCTCCAGCACCTCTCAGCAGGCCTGGGACTTTGACCAAACTTTCTGCTGCTTCATTTTTTGGCCGGTGTCAAGTTACAGTGTGGTTTTTAGACGTGCTTTTTAATCTCGTCTGAAGACAGAGGAGAACTCAGGAAATTGCTCCTCCAGGAGGCCTTTACTTTCCCAGGGGAATTTAATAATTGGAAAAGTCATTAGAGTACCACCAAGGCTGAAGTAGGCTATGAAAGTGGAATTTCTTATACCTCAGTCATCGCCACCACAAAAGGATCTGTATTCACGGCTATCCTCTTGTAATGAACAACTACTCAGAAAAGCCTTTGGCTCCTTAGCTCTTCCCTGTGGACCTTCTCATTCTCTTGGGCCAGCTCTTTGAGGTGCAGGGCCAGTCCTTTTGTCCTTGGGACTTTCAGCAGTGTTTGATGCATGAGCCAATGGAGTCATCTAGTTAAAACGAGATGAAAAACAACAAGAGTAACCAGGACCCTTTGATCAGATTTGGTTATCTGATTTCAGATCAGTTGGATTTAAATTGCCTTGTATGTTATCCTACTAAATAAAGGTCAAGCTTAAAACAGCAGAGAACTCTTAAGCCTCACAGTTGGACAGTTGTAACTAGATCAGACCAATATACAGAATTTTTCTATTTTTCTTTCTTTTTCTTTCAGAAATGAATACTTTTCAGACTTTCTATCAACATAGGAATACTGTGATAAATCACTTGCTTGGAAAAAAATGTCATTTCAGTGCAATGAGATCAACTTTTTTATTCTGGAATTGCTAACTGACATTGAGGCCATTTGACAGAGTGTGGAAATATTTGCTAATGGCCCTTCTTTACTCTCTGTGGAAATAAGAACTTCTGGCCCTCGAAGCTCAAAAGGCATTAAAGCATCTCAAACTACGAGATATTTAGACTTCTCACAAACTGATTTAAGGATTCACAGTGACTGGAATCCAAATACATCTCAGAGGGATGCCCGCGTGAAAGGAGAAAGGAGTCTTGTAAAGCAGGGTGCCCTTCTGTGAAAACAACTGTTCGCTGAGGAGTGCGTGAGGGCTGAAGTCCTGCCCAAGGAAACCCACGAAAGGTTTGCGGATTTAACAGCTGAACAGTGCGCAAAAACGTCAGCGTAAGTGCTAGGTAAATTCTTTGTTTCTCCTCCTTTGTGGACAGCTACATCTCTATAAATTGCTGTATAGACAGTCTCCTCTTGGATGTGGTAAGAAAATACTCTTGTTTTCTTTTGGCTTACTATGTCTACAATGCCCTCAAGTGCTTGCCCAAATTCCTGTCCAGTAACACAGGGCTCCGGGAGGCACTCCAGTGTAGCAAGGACATGGGCAATTCAGGGGAAGCTGCGGAGAAGCTGTGACGATGCCTAATTGTGTTTGCGTGCAAAACAGAGCCGGCAGCTGAAGCACAGCTTTGGGAAAACGTTCAGAGACACAAAACCTCTCTGGTAGGTGGCTGAGAAAGTAGCAAATTGCAGAGATTTGAAATAATAAAGGATTTATGAAATTTAATACAGTAGGCGATTCACCAAGGCAACAAGATCGACAGTTTTCCGGGAAATTAGCTTTGCTGGAAGATGGCAAATGAATGACCCTCATTTCTCATCTTTTCCATTTAGGCACAAAGACTGCAGGAACCACAGTTGTGCAGGATCACTCCCATGAGCAGCCAGCGCCTCTCTACTGTGTGTAGAAATAGAACAGCTCATGTGAACACATTTGCACAGGCATTTTTTTTTTTAAATCTAAATATTTTTCTCTTGCTAACTTAATGAAAACCCACACAGAACTTGCCCTCTAGGGGCAGCTGAGTTATGTTGTCAGCTTACATTATTGTCTTGCTTTTACATTTCCTTATTAGTTAAATGATGACTGTGGACCCAAGTAGAGCCTTCCAACCCGCATGGCCTCTTGTCTGACCATGGCTATAGCCCAAGGCTTGTGATGCTCTGTGTTCCCTGGCCCACTAGGGTTGCCAAGAGCTTTTGCTTCTAATTTCAGCCAAAAGGGAGCTTGATTGCCAGTTCCGACTCCAGGGCACAGAGAGCACCAGGGTCAATTTTTTCCCCTCAGTCTGATCCCCACCAAGGCTGTTAAACTGCAACTTTCCTTGTTCTTGGAGCAGGAAAGGGCTCGCCCTTTGATGAGCTCTTCCAGCAGCTTCATTCCCAGCCCAGCAGAACAAATAAATAATGGTGAGGGTGGAAACCTCCGAGGAAGGATACAAGTACAAAGCAGGGATTATTTTTCAGTTGTATCGCATCTTGCATCAGAAGAGGGTGTATGTTACATGTGCGACACTTGGATAAATAACAAAGAAGGAAATAAACTTGAATTTTCCCAATTACTTGAGAGAGAAATATTAGGCAAACATGGCCTATTTGTGAGATGATCTACTTCCTTCTCTAGCTGCCTCTAATTCAGAGATAACTGTTTGGTCTTCCTATATTTAAATGCTGTGTGTTAGTGTGTGGAGTAAAAGCATCATAGCCAACTGGCATGTTGCAGATAATAATGCGTAAATGGCTGCTGTATGCGGGTTTTTATACAGTGCAATTCCTGTGTAACCCAAACTCTATTTATCCAATCTAGCTTTTGCAATAAAAACAATAACCTGAGTCATACCGGCAATCAGTACAGTGATCACTGCAGAGAAAAGCCGACGTTTCTTCAAACAAACATTGTTTCTTCAATTAAAACCGACCCCAAAGAGGTTACCTGCTGTATCTGAGGAAAGCTTAACATGCAGATAAACTCATTCTCTTAAGTGGACTGAAAGGTCATTGAAATGCTCTAAACAATTCAAATGAAATAAAGTTCAAATTTTTCTAGGAAAGCCCTGATTTTCTAAGGTATATGGGATGCAAATTTATGGGACAAGTCCCCTGGTTGTCATGTTAAAGCAATTTTATTGTGCAGTCACTTCAGAGCAACCATCCTCAATAAATAGTTCTGTCCTATGAAGTGAATATGAAATCATGTGTGTGTTGAAGCAGCAATAAAAGAACAACTCCTAAAACCCTATTTTAAAATGCACCCCCCAAGTAATTATTAGATGTTACATGAAGATAAAAACTCCTTGAATAAAAAATACGGCACTGCAAATCATTCCAATGTGTCATGAATGCTGATAGGATCCTTTATAAAACGTTCTTCTGAAATATAGCAGAACAGCAGATGACCCACCTTGAATTAAAATAAGTCACCAAAATGGATTTTTATTTCTTGAAGCGACTTAGATGATAAAGTAAGATGATTCACCCTTAACTATAGAATTGAAATGCTATTTTAAATAAATTTTTCCTGGAACCAAGATTCCTGGAAAATTGTGCTATTCCATCCAAAAGGGATAGTTGTAGGAAAAGCACAACTCCTGGAATCTGGATCCCACAAGCTCCATCTCTCCCTGCAGGACCCTGTGCTGGCGGGCTGGGACACACGGACACGGGTTGTCACTCGCGCTGTGCTCCGGCCCTCCTGCCTGAGCAGCTCCTCTCTGCTCCTCCATCCATCGCAGTGGAATGGAATGGATGCCCTCACAGCCCTCGGCATCAGGAAGGTGAGCATCGAGGTAAGGAGGGAGCAATGTGTGCATCTGTCCCAGTGCAATTCGAGGCCGTTGGAGAAAGCACGCTGCTAAACGAGCAACGTTTGCTTGCTAGGAAACCAGCCTGCAGCAGCGTTTTGCATACGCTTACACAGGTTTGCAAATGAAGCCCTGACTGGGTACCAACCCTTTTTGTTTGGTAGCTGACAGGGAAACACGGATGGCAGGACAGCTTCCCGGGCTGTGTTCCTGGTCCACAGCCATGGTGGCTTCGTATGAACAAGGCCATGAATAATTCAGTATCCTTTACCTTGCTGTGATGAAACAGTCTTTTGCTCCATCTCCCTTGCTAAGAAATGTCTGGGAGCTACTAAGCTGTCAGGCTATACTCCATTGAAGAAGGGATTCGGGGGATTAACACTCACCAGATCAATACTGTCATATTAAACAGCATCCAAAGACACTGTTTGATGGCCCAGAGTGCCAATTTGGGAAAATTATCTGCCTGTTAGAGTTTGGACCATGTCTTCATCTCATTTTATGACATTTCCCCATGGTCTGGCTCTTTGCGGAAACAAATCATTATTCTGGAAGCTTGTTTGTGATGCTGCTCTCACAATCTGAATTCATAATGCCGAAATGCATTCCCAGAGATCTTACGAATGCTGTGAGAGTTGATTACATAGACTCACCTATATAGAAAAACCAGAGAAGGTCAGTGTGCAGTTAACCTCCTTATTCTCTAGCTTTTCTGCTGTCACTTCTAAAAAAACATTAGAAGACTCTTCTTCCCAGACTGCATTCTTGATTTTTTTTTTCTTTTTTTTGTTCTTGTCCCTATAATGAGGTGAAACTTTGGAGGTGGAGGTTATGTTAAATAATATTGGTAATTAAAAATTATATCCTTGACAATAGTTTTGAAGGTTTTATATAAGAAGCTCTTTTATATTATTGGTGGAGAATTACTTTAGAAGGATTTATAGGGATGTTCACTGGGCATGTGACTTAGGGACAGACTGAAAAAGGTGCCAGTCTGCAGAATGTCATTGCTGGATGGGAGAGACTGAGCAGCAGCAAAGCAAACCCTCCGCCAACAGCGTGTGCTCTGGGGTCTGATGTGTGCATGTGCAGCAAAACATGAATTCCTGGGAGCCCATCACCCTGGGCATGTGCCCATCACTGCAGCTGGCCAAAGGCATCTGAACGGCTGCACCGCATCCACCAGCGTCTCACTAGAGAAATCTTCCTGCTTGCTGGTGGCCTCGGGGCGCGCTAGTCACTCCGATCCCGCACTCATGACAGCTGTACTGGGAATGATGGGGACGTCTGCAATGAGCCCCATTTCCTCCTGATTGCACAAATGCGCTATTTCACAAATGCCTCCCACAAAACGCTCCCATTTTGAACTCCTGGATGATGAGCTGTCTGCTAAATGGCCCAAATAGCAGCTATGCCTCCCGTGAAGCAATTGAAAACTTGGAACCGCATCCCATGAATGGCAGCAGAGCAGGTGCTGGGCTTCAGGGAAAGGTCATGGGCCTGGAGGAGCAGCCAGTTTCTAGTGTTAACCTGATCTTCTCAAGGCCTCTTCATGGTCCTCTTTTCAGACGATCACGCAGGGTCCTTCTGCAGGCCGTATCTCTTCCATTCACTGTTCCTCCTTATAGTTTTAAGTGGTCACAAGGTGGTAGAATTGAAATTGCGCTCCAAGAACTAAGTTTTCTTGCCAGAACAGGAAAGAAATACAACTATGTTCTCCCAACTCCCACCCTGGCAAAACGTGATGAAAGTGGAAACCACTGCATCTTTGCCTTTTTCTGGGCAGAGGATGTACTCTGGCATCAGCTGGATTGGAAAGCAGTTCCGAGAGTCTTGGAGACTGTTAGCAAAGGACATTTCAGTATTAACTCAGAGCACATGGCGAGCTCTCTGACCCCACGTTTGGGAAGAGCTCAGCCTCCCGCCGGGTAGCGCATTCACAGAAATTGGTGTTTGAGCAACGGGATTTCCTATGCTTTAATTTTATTACTGTAGGAAAATTAGCTTCTGTTTATCACGTTGTCTCCACCAGAGGGAGAAATCCACCGAGAAGTAATGGGCCTTATTTCTAGGATTATGTGAGTCTGAGGCACTGTTCCTCTGAGCATTTGCAGTAAGAAACTAGTAGACTTTGAGGCAAAGTGCATGCAAAGATGCCAAATCACAAGAGCTCTCACATCTTATTTCCTTTTAGGCTTTTTGTTTGCATAGGGCATTTAGTGGTTAAGACGTTATCATCTACTAATAGAGGCAAAATTGTGGTGCCCCTGGGCTGTGACCCTGTTTCTGGCACTGGTCTGAACCACCCCTGGGGAGGAAAGCATGGGAAGCATGCCAAGAGTAACGAGGTACAATGTCTGCAGGTGCTCCACAAAAATAAATACATATATGTATATATTTTAACCAAAAAAAAAAAAAAAAAAAAGGCAAAAAGCTGAGGAGCCGCTAAATTAGCTGATTGAGTCCTAGGGCAGATTGGCTTTTTTCTACCAAACACAGATATTTGCTTTGCCTCTTCAGAGCTCCATCGTGGAGATCCCCCCACTTTCCTAGCAACTGTCCCAGGATTTGCTCTTCTCCCTGTTCAGATAGTGCCTGATGCCACTAAACAGCATCGGGAAGGGGAACAACTGGTTGCTGTTTCTAACTGAGCTAAAAGGCATTAAGTATTTCTATTTGTCTATCATGATGGAAGGTTGTCACTACTCTGTATACAGGGCTGAATGTCTAATAGGTTGTTTTCTCCTTGATGCCTACTTTCCGCTTGTTTTTAAATACTAACCTCAGTGCCCTTTTTAGAATTCAACCACTTTGCCATTAAGTAGTAAACAAACTACTTCTGCTCTCAGCATGCTGATCCGCACTTCCGAGACATGTTGATAATAAATGTTACATGCCTTCTTCTGTCAAGGATATTAAATCACAGAAGAAATCTGCACAAAAATAAGTGAATGAGAGATGTATTCAGAAGGTGAGGAGAAGGTCAGCTCTGAGGGAAGAAGGGTTTGGAATACTAATTTTTAGCAGTGATGGATCATCATATTCAGTCCTTGAGCTTCACTTCTGGTGTCAAGAGAAATGAATTGATAGTACTAATCTCAGATTTCTAGCCTGATTTATATACACACACAAATGTCAGGCAAGTCTGATGGGGGCTGGATACTGGTGTAAGCCTATGTGAATACATTTAATGCACTTTGCATGGCAGGTGTTATTTCATTCCTAACAAAATGAAAGAGAGAAGCAGTGCAAATTTTAGGCATACAAAAGCTGAAGAGGTCTGGATCCGACCAGAGCAGTCAGGCACTTCACTGCCTCCGATTTCAGCAATGGGAACACTGGCAATGGGAACACAGACACAGGATGCTTGCAAAACCAAGGCAGCCTTTAGCCCTGGAGTGCAGGAAAAGCATTCCCTACCTTTCATCCCGATCCTGTCCAGATTCTGGAAATCCTGTATTGAGACATGGAAGTGTGGACTCAAGCTCTCCTGGTAGGATCTTAGTAGGATTTCTATTTCAATCAGAAAATGAGACAATAGAAGAAAAGGAAAATCAAGGACCAAGGAAAAGAGAGCTAGTAGGTGCAGTTAATGGAGCCTAACAATGACAGAAAGGGTTAAGTGCATAGGGTATGCGCTTAAGCATGGAAGGAAGAGTTAATTACATTCTTTGCACAAGTGTATGACTCCAGGAATATTTCTGAATATGTGAGTCTCCTAAAAAAGACAATTCCTTTCCTCTCCAGCACAAAAACAAGGGTACATTTTGCCTTCATGCTACTATCTCTCAATTAGTTTGACGCAGCTAGCTTTAAAAGCAGCTCAAGTTTGCTTACATCACATATTGTAAAATGGGGATTTTAATCTTCTCTCACAAGCGATTCCCACCTCCTCTTCTATTAGAAGACTTGGTCTATCAACCAGAACAATTTTCCAAAGGATTCTCTTTGTCTTCTTCCATTGTTCATTTTCTCATACTTACCTGCTTATTGGTTTTGAGTGCATCTCCATACAAGGACATAAATTATTAGCCTTTGCAGCACTCTTCATTCTGGTGACACTTCCTGTCTGTTTTATATGACCAGTCTTGTAGCTAACATTTTGAGAACATTATTATTATTATTAGGAATTATGCATAAATGCAGTCTTGTTTGGGTTTGGTTTTGTTGCCATTGCCATAATAAGAAGGTAAATACAACCATTCAAACAAAAAGGTGGTTGTCATTGAGTTCAGAGAAAAGGCGTAATGACTCTGGGTATAGACAGGCAAAAATAAGTCAGAAACAGTTCTGCAAAAGTTTTTAGAATGGGAACGACTGAGCTGAAAACTATACCAAGTATTAATACAGTATTTCATTTATTGAGGTACATTTTCAAACAAAATTCCTAGGATATATTTTTCGAAATATATAATAAAATATTAAGACAGACTTCATTTTGTTTGGTGTACAAATCAGGTGTAAGTTAGATGCCACTGCTTTTTAAATTGTTTTAAACAGACAGATTTTATCTTTGCAGGAATGCTCACTTTTTTCTCTCTTTAGGTTGCAGCAGTTACATTTCTGAAGGTATGTTCCTGAACTATCATACTCTATCAACAAAATTAGGAGATAATTCTCATCTATAGCTCAGTTAGTCATTACAAAATTATGCCGAACAATCCCATTTTTGTCATTATGTAATCACATGCGGTTCTTAAAAGTTCCTCTTTATACTTTAGGGCATTTTCAGCATATGAGGGAAACAAATTACACAATGTAGGGAGGCAAAGAGGCAGCTGGGAACCATAAACATTGCATTCTTTTTGTAGCTGAATTACTGACCCATTTTCAAGCCCTAGGCAAGTCACAGAAGTTTTACATTTCATTTCTCATTATTAATGGGCTTTCTTTGTCATATAAGGAAGCAGAAAGGAGAAAAATTGTTTTTACTTGCTCTTCGAAAATTATTTGAAACTATCTCTGTTTGCCCTTGCTTGGTGGGCCTGTCTCCTTACCAGCGTTCCACTGAATCTTAGCCACTGAAATAAATGTGATATCTTGGTAAGAAATGGCTCCTCTACTATGTTACTATTATAGGGTCAGTTTTCACTTAAAGGCTATTTTAATCTTACCCTGAGAAAGCCCGGAGCACACGTGGGTGGATATGGCCTATGGGTAGGTGCTTGCTTAGCACGATGGGATCTTGTGCTCTGGCACCTCCAGCCCAGACATCTCAATCTGTTCACCATAGAAATACTTTAAATGCCATGTGGAATCAATGTCACAAACTCTCCTAACACAGCTAATCTGATTCATAGGAATAGTTGAATTAATTTAGGAAGAGGGACATGAACCTGATCTTGCACATGCTAGGGAAAGACCCAGAGCCCTGAGCAGTTGACTCTTCTTGGAGGGCAACAGTCCTCTTATGTTCCCCTCAGAAAACCACCCTGAAATTGAGAAAACTTTGCCTAATAAGAGTTTAATTGAGTACATTCCTATGAAAGGTTCTGAGTTCAAGGACCTGACATGTTCTCCTCTACTGGAAAAAAAAAAAAAAAAAAAAAAAAAGATCAGGTCTAATGCATTTTCCCTTCCCTACCTTTCCCTTCCCTTCTTTAGGGCTCGGTGCTCTAACACTAGTTGCAAAATTATTCCCAAAGCTCCAGCCACGATCCCACTGAGCTGGAAAATGACGATAAGGAGGCGAGTGTTCATATTTACCTGGTGTCAAGCAGCATAAGGGGGTACTGCTGTTCTTCCTTGCCCTGAATATGGGTTAAGATCACAATCTCATATTGTGAGCTCCTCAAGAACTGTGCTTAAAATGCTATTCTTAACGGCCTCCATGTTGATTAGTTATTTTCAATGAAAGTTGGCCAGATAAATCCCCAGAAAACTTCAAATGTGTCATCTTCTCATGCACTTAAAAATGCAGTAGAAATGCAGACAGTAAATACAAGGCAATAATTTGCTTTCAAACAACACCAATACTGTGACCTTTTTAGAAATAGAATCTTTAAAAACAAATGTCCAAAGCACAAGATGTAGTTCTATCTTTCTAAATACAGACTACACACTATTACTTATAATAGTATGCAAGTTAAATATATCTTTATTACATACAGGTTCTATATGCACTTGTGTAAGTGTGCACATATATAAACGCAGTCGATACCTAGTTTTATCTTGTTTACAGTTTATCGAATCTAACAGGCTCTCTCTAAATCAAGCCCTGCCTTTCCCGCCCTCTGCTCTGGGTGTAATTAAGGCCTTGCCTCCCAGCATATCTGCTTTGCATGAAAATGAGTGTCTGATGCTGTGCTCCTTAAAAGCCTGTCTGCTCTCTATGTAAATGTGCTCTTGCCTACCTAAAGCCTCCGAGTCTCATCTGCAAAGGTAACTGCAGCAGTTTTAGGTACCAGGTGCCCATATCATCCATCCGAGTAGATGACAAGTGATGGTTATTAGATTTTGTCAGAATTTTGGGTTCACTGCGAACACTAATGCCTGCAGACTTGTTTTCTTTCTGAATGAGGGAAAAGAGCTTAAAGTTTGAAATCTTCTGCTGAGTAAAAAATATCTAAAAATTCTAACAGTTTTTATTACAGAATATACTTTCTATTTATTAGGAAAATCATTCCAAGCTAGCACTAGGATATTGAAAACACCTGGGTGATACTCTCAGCACTTCTCTTGTCTTGATCAAATGATCAAATGAGAATCACTCTGAAAGACTTTATTTTACTTTTGTAGTTCAATCCCTACTCAGCGGTAAATGTACTTAAAAAGTATTCTGAAAGATAATGGAATATATAAATGTCATGTTAGGTCAGTCTGTATTTCACAGTGTAACTTGACATGTTCTTACAAAGCCTATCATGCAGTATTAAAGAAGAGCTCAAAATAATACAAAAGTATTCACACTAATATAAATGAAAAGGTACAAGAATATTTTCATATTGAAACACTTATTTCAGCATTTCCAAAACAGCCCACATTTTACATGGAGAAGTTTTCAGGGAAGGGGGAGAATTTCATCAAAATCAATAGAATCGAGCAAGGCACAAAACTCTCTGGTTTGCATCAAAACGTAATTTCCCAGTAGATATCTGTTTTAACCACAAGTTTCTAACTAAAGCTGAGTTCTTCCAATAATTTCATTATTTTAACTGCTCTACATCCGTTTGTGAGCTGAAGGATTCACAATGGGTAGCACCAACCATTTAGTGAGAATTATCCAAGGAGAGGATCAGGAACGGGGTGAGTCTGCAAGCTGGCAGGTAGGTTTGGCAAGAAACAGCAGAGGAAGACAAAGAACACAGAAACAGACTTAATTTTCTTGTGTTTAGAGCCTTCTTTTCACCACTTTTTGTAGTTAACCTCAGATCTCTGAAGTCTATCTGCAACAAAAACATACATCAACTTATTTTTTACTACATCAAATCTATTATACCTGTGAAAATGGAAACTAAATATTTGACTATTTTCACGCCTTCCTTTCATATGTAGATGCAATAAGAGGAAATCTTCCATAGCCTGAATTTTAAAAATGTCAAGAGCACTTTAAAAATGCCTACTTCAATATAAGTGCGTTTAATCTCTGAAGAAAGAATCTTCAGATGAATGTTCTCAGTGTACAGAATGTGATGGCAATCTAAAAACATTCAAAATGTCATACAGCAGATTCAGATGGGCCTTAAAATACTTCAAGGCTCTTAACATTATTGTGATTGTCATCAGAGAAAGATATGATGTCTCACATAGCTAAATCTATATACTTGTCCTGGAAGGGCTGACGCAACGATAGTGATTTTTGTCTGAAAAAAAAAAAAAAGGAAAAAGAAAAAAGAAAGGAAAAAAAGCCCCATGATCTTCCTCCCATGAACCTGTGCCAGCTGGTACTGCTCAGTGCCAAATGCCCCCGAATCACTATGATTTCTGTAGAACTTTCTACTTTCTCTGCATCTTTTTCTATAAACATGTATAATACAACTCTGGGAGAGAGGGACAATGCAGCTTTGCAAGACTAGACCATTCATATCGATAAAGCACTTGAGAGTCCCATGGAAAACTTTATAGTGATGGGAGACATGATGTGCTTGGTAAGATGAGCTTTTTTCCCTGCGGAGGACAGTCTTTTTAGCACTATGAAATATTATCTATACTGCATTGTAGAACACTTTTGAAAGAATCACAGGCAAAACGCATAGGCCTTGATTCTCATATCTTGAAGATCAAATCAGGCCCTGTGCACTTGCCCTGGAAAGAAGCTACTTAGCACAGAGTCAGTGTGAACTGTTCTCTCCCCATGGGAAGTCACATTCAGGTCTGTGACTGCACTCCTCAGGCAGGGGAAAGAGATGCAGATTATGGCCCCGCATTCCAGTTGGAATCTTTTTTCCAGGTAAACAGTGAGAATGGATCATTGCCTGACCATTATGTATCTTGTAAACCTTGTATCTTCACAAATACGAGCTTATTCTCTAGGTTTCCTTTAGCTTGAAGGTACAAACGATGCTATCAGCCTGATCACTCACCTTTACAGTTCCAGGGACCCAATAAAATTATTAGTAGATATGAGAGACACACAAAGTACTATCTTACACCTTCAGTCCTCCTGTTCTGTATTAAATCACTTGCAAAGGGTCTCATGTAAGATCAAGCATTGCAAAACACGATTTTTTAACCAGAATAAAGAAAATGTAGCATCTTCCAGTGACATGAGGGGCCACTAAGATGATTGGGACTACCTGTGGGACCACCCCAAAGATTTAGAAGACTTACCAGCAGACACTAGCAATGCTAAGGTGATCTCCAAGATTTGCAGCTAGTAACCTGCAAACTTTCAGTTTTATTCCTGGAACTTTTAGTAAGTCCTCACTTTGTCCCTCAAGCACAAGTCCTGAATGATTTCTAGAGATTTACTAGTGCTAGAAGACTCTCCAGTACCAACTCACTATGTACAGCATCCTCCAAGGAAATGGCAAGGCAGATTTAAGTAGGAAGTTCTCAGTGCTGCAAAATAACTGTGGCACAGACATTCTCTTCTGTTATTGGCAACATAAACTTAGGAACCAAGGCTCTGAACAGCCTTCAAGATTCTGAGTCTCATGAGAGGGAGATTTAGACTCCTAGATGCCACATAAATCTGGGCTGCGGATTCTGCTTCCTTTCTCTTCTGGGATGATTGAATCATTTCCAACAGCAGAATAGAGAATAATGAATAACAATGTAGGACTAATCTGGTTTATACAGTGTTATCTTGGAAACAGCAGCGGTGAAGAGCCATTCCTCAAATATTAGTGGTAACAGTGTTCTGCAGGGTAACGCTGGAAAGGCGGAGCGGGACGCATTGAAGCAAAGCTGCCTGGAGAGCAGCCCTGGGGTCTCTGCAACCGAACACGAGCGGCGTGTGCCTGGTGGCAGCAGCATCCCAGGCTCTATTAGCAGGAGCCAGCAGATTGTGGGAGGTGATTATCCCCCAGGACTCAGCACTGTTAGAGCACATCTAGATACTGCATCTACTCCCGGATTCCCAGTACAGGAGAAACACCAATAAACTGGAGCAAGTTCAGCAAAAGCCATCAAGATGTGTGGGGTTGTAGGGCTTGTGCCATGAAGAGGCACTGAGGGAAATGGCCTGGTTCATCCTGGATAAGAGAAGGTTTTGTGGGGCCTCATAGAAGTCCCATACCGCCCCCCCCCCCAATACCTTGGATAAGCCACCAAGATGAAACCAGGCTCTTCGAAGCGGTGGAAGACATGAGGCAATGTGTGTAGGCTGAAACAAGAGAAGATCCCATTGGATCAAAGGAGAAACTTTCTCACCATGAGGACAGCCAGGTTGTAGAGCAAGTTGCCTGAACACGTTGTGCCATCCTCATTCTTGTGGGGTTTAGAGACCCAGACGAGTAAAAAGTCCCAACTTGTGCTGTCCCCACAGGTGGCCCTGCACTGAGCAGGAGGCTGGACTAGAACAGACAGGCTTCAGGCTACTTTAGTCTATGATTCTATGGTCCTATTTCTTTCCAGGCTCCTTGTTGTTTTCTTTCTTTCTGTCTTCCCTCTTCTTTGTCTCTCTCTTTACTCAGGGTGTTCTGCTCATTTCCCTGTTTAAAGTTCATTTTACCCTTCCTTTTTCATTCATCCCCAGTGTTTCTTTGTTTAGTCTCCTAAAACACATATTGTTTGAAGTTTGTTTTCTCCTCCTCCATTTTATTCCCTTCCTTCCACCTTCCAGCCCTCACTAGATTTTTCTTGTTTCAAGCAACATTGATCTCAAACCTGAAAAAACAAACAGAAAACTAAGACAACAGGCTTTTTAGTTCTGTTTACCTTACTTAATCTACTTCTTATGCCGTTTCAGATTTTGCTGTTTTGGAAGAACAATAACTCAGCGTTGAGTTGTTTCTCTCTGTGGCAGCAATTTGTTTATTATTAAAAGCATTTTAGAACATGCTGAGACGTTCATCGAGATGTATTTAGCATTTAGTACAATCAGGACAAATAAATAGATTTGTGAGGCAGCTCAGATCTGACTGTGCGAGCTGGCAAGTGAGCGCAGGTAATGGAGCGGTCTTGGCCAGGCACTCGTCCTCACTGTTTGTGGACAATATCCCGTTCTGCTCCCCTTAGCTTTCGTGGGTCACAGATGGGTTATTATACTTCAGTTTGCAGATCTATCTGGGATCAGCTCTCTTCTGACTTGGTTGCAAACCACCAACGTGTTTTTGAGGTCTGTACTGCAATCTGATTTTTTTTTTTAAATAAACTGATCCACAGTTTGTTTTGCATGTCTAGGATTTATTAGGATATTTGTAGGCTATGATAAATTATCTCTCTGAGATATTTTTTTCAACACTGCTGTGTCAAGAGCTTTATTTCTCTCTCTAACTTCATAGCAGGAGACATTCAAAAGCAGAGTATCATCCCTGGCTGCATTTATCTAAGCCAAAATACAGCTTGTAGGAATAGTCTAACGAGAAAAGAGCAGAAAGAGATCATCATCTGACAGCACATTAATGTTCCAAATTATGCGCATCTTTCTTGACATAGACGGTTTCATTAGTTCCAAGTCAAACAGTATTGATTCGCAGTGTGACCCAAAGACAGGCGATCGCTGCAATCCAACTTGCAGAGAAAGCAGAACAGAAGGATGGAAACTGGTGACGAGGGTATTTGCCAAACAGTCATGCTAATGAGCAGCAGGATAATACTGCTACTGGAGACAAGGAAATTGGAACACGCATAGGTAAGTTAAAGATGCCATTTTGGAAAAAATGAAAAAAAATTGCTATTTCAGTTTCATTAAGGTGCATTATAATTATGTAAACAGTTCTAAATTAAATATTCTCCTTTTGGTATGAACTAAGATATCACAGCATTTCAGTGGGAAACAGAGTGTTTATATAGTTTCCCAATAAGAGTAAAACTTTTCAAATAAACATCTTTATCTTTACAGGCAAGTATACCTCCACACCAATCTTAAAAGAAGGTATGTTTAGTTAAGATACTCTTTTAACAATTCCTTTATATATATGTAATATTTATTTTATATAGATGCTGCATTAATTCTGTATCCCATTTATCATTTTTATTGACAAATTCAGTTCTCATATAAGAAGTCGAAAACTTTCTACCATCTCCAATAATCCAATGTATCACTGCATTTCTCTGAATGCATTAAGACCCATCAATATGAACCCTTCTATCTCATCAAGGTCTACATCTATTACAGGCACTATGCAGACTCTAGGATATGCTTTTTTATTTTTATTTTTTTCCCAATAAAGAAAAATCCTTTCTCAAATCCCTAGGTGAGAAACAGAAGGCAAATGGATGCGAGCTGAAAAATAATATTGATGAGTCATATCAGGGTAAAAAAGATGAAACTAGTTAAGCCTCTCATGGGTCAGACAAGCGAGAGGAGCTCTCCAGAGAAACATGTATACTGCAAAGAAAAGAAGAAACTGTAGTGGAGTATCAATATTGTAATAACATGCAGAAAGCTGTAGAGGGATGCTGGATAATCTGATTCTTGCTGCATAAGTCAAAGCCCTGTAGTACCGAAGGGTTTTGCATTCCCTCCTGACTCAGGCAGTCTGAGTCATTCTGTACCGTGCTTGCAATGTCAATACATCTTCTGCCGTGACCATCCGTTCATCTTCCGACGTCACTCAGAGCCACTTCATCACGATGGACGCAGTCACGGGCTCATTAGCAGAACCAACAGTGACAAAAAAAAATCTCACTGAAACACCTCTCAGTGATGCAGAATCCCAGTCACAGAACCGCTGGGGCTGGAAGGGACCCCTGGAGATCATCTGCTCCAAGCCCCTGCTCGGGTTGCCCTCCAGACACCCACCCTGCCAGCCAAGAGGGAGCACGGGAGGGATTTTTACCCCGGGGCTCTCGCTGTCCTTGCTGTTTACCTGCAGGCCAGCTCTGCTTTTGGCTACTTTCTCCAAGCACAGCCTGGAAATAGTTAACTCTAAGATTGTTCCTAAAGGGGGTATGGAAGAGGCTGTGTGAAACTGGGGCCAAAAATCATCTGAGCTGTTCAATAATCTTATTGTTAAACCTTATCATTGACCTTCCCTCTGCAGACAGTTGTGAAAAGTAGGATCATCCAGTTCAAACTTCCTATTTTGTGCTATAGTTAAGGACAAATCCCTTTCTGGAGGGCCCTCCTTTATGTCACTGACCAAACAAGGAGCCTGAAAAGTCAGCATAGGCTGTTTTTGTTTTTATTGACTAAAGTAATGTAAATCAGTTCACCTCCTGAAGAGGCCTGTGTCTGCGCTGCCTGTGTATGTTGTCAGCTGCTCCGGGCTCAGAGGTACACTTGGTATTTTGTTCTGCACTCATGAAATCCCCTGCTTATGTGTTGGTTGATATCCTGGGGATTTTAGATATCATGCACAGCCATGGAAAAACTGTCTGCGAAGAGCCCAGATAATTGCAAAAGGACTTACAATACAGCACTGAAAGTCTGCTGCAGATACTGCTATTATTATAGTGCAGCTCACTCCTCCAACCTGGAGGCAGGAAAAATATATAAACTATATCTGTGCTTTTGATGGTGTGTTGAACTTTATACTAAATACTCAGAAAGACAAAAAGGACTCACCTGCTAGCCACAGCTGTGAAACAACCAAACCTTTGCAAGGAGGAAGACAGGCCAAATCAATGGTCTATAATTAAAACTTAGTAATTTCTAAATGAAGGTAATAATTATTTTCTAGCACTTGTGCTAACATATTCAATGCAGGATGACTTAACATTTCTGCTTACCAATTCTGCAGCCTCTTCTTTGCATCCCAATGGGCCAGAGATAGCTGGTACTGCAAAGTCCTTATGGTTTAAAACAGTGGGTTTGAACCAGCATTTCATGGAGCTGAGGAGCTCCACAGCCTGCTCCTAAGGGGTCCAAGAGATGACTCAGGTAAACAATCTTCAGCAGGCAGGATAGCAGATCCCACTGACAGAAGCAACAAAGATGTTTCTTCTAACTTGGATACTCACAAATTGCAAAAGAGGTGAAAATACTGAAATAACTTCAGTTGATGGTTGCAAGTGAAAAATAAGTTCTAGTTTTGCGATTGCTGAAAACAAATAATTAGTGGAGCTGCTTGCCAAGGCTTATGGTAAATCCTATGCCACCTGAAGGTCTTCCACTGAAGTAGAACATCTTTCTAGTGGAGCATTTTAGTGAACAATTTAGCATCTTTCTGGCAATCTCTGAGCTTTACCCCCTAGGGGCTTCTCAGAGATGTTAGCAGAGGTCCTGGATGCCAAGCAGAGAAGTCAGTGCAGCACTGAGTCTCATCTCACCAGCAGAATTAGTTAGTCGGGGACAGTGTGGCATTATCATAGCTGTACTGCTTCCACTTCCATAGCTGTAGTATGTGAAGCTAGACAAGGAATCTCTTTGTCTCATCTTATAGAGAAAAAATGTTTTCCTTAGACTTTCCTTAGATGAAATTCTACATGAGAAAGCATTCAGCTTAGACCATCGTAATGGCCTGTATTTCTTTAAACTACATTCCTCTGTGTAAGCATGAGCTATACTCTGGGTTACCTCCACTGTTCTCTGGCTCTTTTGATGAATGTGTCCAATTTTCCCTAAAATGTAAAATTGCTCACCATTTGCTGACCTAATGTGTCAGTAATGTGTGCTCTCACAAGGGCTTTGGGAAACATGCAGGTGCTTGAATTGAACTCTTCTTAAATGTGTACTCTTCTGAACCTAATGGGCAACGTGCTGTAGTGCTGTTACATCAGCTAAGGAAGAGACTCCATAATGTAAATGTGGTGACAGAGATACCACAAAGTCTCCCAAGGGCACATTTAGTGCTGAAAAAGAAAATACTACATCATGATGAGTAGGGGACTTGCAGTGCAGAAACATTTCATCTAGGTTCATGTTGCCAAGTGCATTACTCAGCATTAAAGCGCAGTTCCAAGGGTAGCATGCAGTGTATGTCTTCCTTCTAGTGAAGAACAGAACTGATAAAGTATGCATTATAAGGGAAAGTAACAAGTGTTTAGGATTACTTTCAAAAGCAAAATATATTTCTATTTTTTATCTCACTTGTAAAAGTAAAATGTTTCCAATTATGTGCGAGCCTGAGTTAGCCCTTGCTGGGTGTGCTCTCCTAACTTTATGGGGACAGTTAAGATGGAGAAAACTCAAGAAAGTTCAGAGAAATAAACTGAATTATATTTTCCGCTATCCTGCTCTTTCTTGTCCTCTCTATCTACCACTTAATCATAGTCATAGTGACATGGTTCTAGGAGTAATGTTAGGCAAAAAGACGTGTTTTCCTCCTGTAGTTCTACTCTTAAGGCCCATCAGCACTGGAGGGTTGGAAAGAACCAACAAGAGTAAGAACCAACAATGGGTGCTGGTGAGCTTGTCACGTCAACACATTGGAACCATCTGATGTGTTTCCACGGCCCATTGCTTTCCTCTCATAGAGATCATGACCAGTTTGGCTGCTTTGTTGGCTTTTTTAGTAAATGATTCGATCCATTTTGATTGAATCCTAACAGTAGGAGTGAGTCTAGGCTGAGCAGACCTCCAGTCACAGGAGTAAAGAACAATTTGGTCATTAGTTTTGAAGTGTTCACTCACCTGAATCATGATGCTGTGGAGAGTGGTGGAACTTGGTAAAAAGGAAAAAAAAAAAGAGGAGAAATGAAACATTAATGAGGTAATAAGGGAAAAAAACCCAAACAAACAAAACAGTGAAGGTTAAGCAGAGTTAGAGAAGTGTTTGGCCCTACACAAATTCTTCACAAATATTTGCCTCCTACTGTGCTCTGATCCCCACCAGGCAGCCAACTGCTGACTCTCCTGTTCCTACCTGCAATACCAACAGTAGTTTGCAATCAAATTCACATTCTTTTGACATTGTTAAAATGCAGTGAATCTCTTTCAGATTAATCCTTAATGAAGGAAGAAATAGGTCAAAAGGGCGCTTGTAGCTCACCAATCCAGTAAAACCTTTTACTTGGCTCAACACGATGCCTCTGTGCAATGCTAAAGTAAATCAGTAGAGTGTTTCTCTGGGACTGATTTTATGTGTGAGATAATTTCAACAGATCTGAAAGTTATCACAAGAGACTCGCTTCTGTCTTTTCCCATAGTTCTTATGATATGTTCCATATCTCTAACATTTTAAATAAATGCACAAAGAAATCCTGAGAGCTCCACATGTCTTGATATGCTTCAGGTCAAAGTGCTTGGGCTCTGTGGACCAGACCTTGGTTCTTTACCTAGTGCTGCTATTCCTGGAGGCAGTCTGTGCCTATTACAACAATGTTTTTTCCTTAAAAGTTCATTAGACCGAGACAGAGAAAATTTGAAATGGAATGAGTAAAAGAAGCAGGATCTAAGACAGTTTTAATCCTTCAGACTGAGAACAGCTTTCCTGTAAGATCAGGTTACTGTCCATAGCGGAGTGACTTGTACCTTCTTTGGAAATACTTGGCCCTTGCTTCCATTAGGATTTTGGAGGAGATGCTCAGCCAAGAGGCCTCTACTTCTTTGTTCCTGAATGGTAAAAATATGGAGGCCTCAGTTAGCAGCCAGGGACAGTCCAGCTGAAGAGTCAACCAACCAACAGAGGAGGTTCTTTATACACTGATAGCAGATCCATGGAGCTCCTTGCCAAAGATGCTGGAAATGTAAGAAGTTTGCATGAACTTGGAGGGGACCGGGGCAGATACTCAAAGTAGAGAGTGTGTAAAAGTTACCGAGTAGCCAAAATACATGAGGCTGACAAAATGCCCTGAGCTCTCCCACAGCTTTTGCACTTCGACAGTTCCAGACAGCTAAACTGATCTCCAAAGAGGACATCCATGTGCTTGGAAGCGTTTCTGTTTTCGCATGATTCAGTAAGGTATTAAGCATTCATAAAGAGCTAACTGATCTTTCATGACAAAGAAATTGTCTTTGCAGCATTTTTTTTTTTGATCAGAGAGTGTGTTTGCAGAATGGTTGTCACTCAAGAAAAAATGAGTTTATAAGAATTAATGAACTGGCTTTTTTTTCAAAGAAGTATCCAATATGAATCCTGCAGATACTAATTAACTCTTTCACATACTATGGTCTTCAAAAAGAATTTCAAAACAAAAATACCTACAAATATAGGATCAGATCCCAGAATGCTCAAATCTATCATCAACCCAATTTTCCAACCTTAATGAAAATGTCTTGTGCACTTTGACATAATCCCTTTTCTCAAGATAAAGGAGGGAAAAAAATTGTTTGCTACCAATAAGTACAATTAAAACACTATTTTGGGTTTCAGGGGAAAAAATACACAGTTTAAAAAAGGTGTAGAGCCTATAGTCGTCTAATTCCACATGATTAACTTCAAAAATAGGTTGGCTTTCTCCCGATGAAATTCTGTTTCCAAGTATTTGCTCACAGAGAAAACAGAAAGTAAAAAACAGTAGAAATGTGGGAAAAAAACTTTTTTTTTTTTTTTTTTTTTTTTTTTTTTGGTCTGTGGTATATAACTAGATGTAGCATCAATGCAATTTTGTAGAAGCTTTTGGGCTGAGGATTTTTTTTTGCCTGGCTTCCCACTCTCCGATAAACACAAGTGCCTTGCAGCGAGTCTCACATTCTATAGTTCAGATTCCCAGCTCTCTAAATCCCCCATTTCTCATTTCAGTAAATGCATCTGCTGTGGGAACGGTAGGAGTAGCTGGAACCTCTTTTCTTCCCCTGTAATCTAATGCACTTCGCTAGCCAATGACTACTGTGAAGGAGGGGCTTTCTGGCTGGGGAGCAGCTGCTACGACGGCGAAACCTCCACCAAAGCCAGGCAAACACACGCACGTCTCGCTGGGGCTCCGTGTGTTTAGGACCAGCACGACAACTCCCCCTCTCTCGCTGCTGACAGTGAGTAAATCAGCACAGAGAAACTTAGAGAACAGGATCTCGGTTGCGAGACCTTTCAGCAGCACCAGCAATGGCCTGGATCAGCAATACCTCCTGGTTTAACCCCCTTGCTCTGCAGGAACATTTTAGGAGATACTTAAACAGCACTGAGGATTACTTAACCTTCCTGTGTGGGCCCAGACGGAGCCATCTGTTCCTGCCCATGGCTTTGGTCTACTCTCTGATCTTCGTTGTTGGCGTGGTAGGAAATTTCTTAGTTTGCCTGGTAATCATCAAGCACCGGAACATGAAGACTCCTACTAACTACTACCTCTTCAGCCTCGCTGTCTCGGACTTGCTTGTGTTGCTTTTTGGGATGCCACTGGAAGTCTATGAGATGTGGAGCAACTACCCCTTTCTGTTTGGGCCCGTGGGCTGCTATTTCAAGACAGCGCTCTTCGAAACGGTGTGCTTTGCCTCCATCCTCAGCGTGACCACGGTCAGCGTGGAGAGATACGTTGCCATCCTCCATCCTTTCCGTGCCAAGCTGGAGAGCACTCGGAAGCGCGCGCTCAGGACCATCGTGGTGCTGTGGGTCCTGTCTGTCCTCTTGGCTCTTCCCAACACGAGCACCCATGGCATCATGTTGCAGTATTTCCCCAATGGCACCCTAGTCCCTGGCTCTGCCACCTGCACGGTAGTCAGGCCCATGTGGATCTACAACTGCATTGTCCAGATCACTTCCTTTCTCTTCTATGTGCTGCCTATGGGGGTCATAAGTGTGCTGTACTATCTGATGGGGCTGAGAGTAAGTCCTACTCAAGCTGTGCTCGCGTTTCTCTAGCTCATCCTTGCATGTGTGTGTCTGTATGTCTCTGAAATGCTTTGATATTTTTCTTGCCCACCCATCTTCCCAAAAAACACATTCAAACCAACCCTCTGAAACTAGTGGATTAAACTGTTTTGCTGGTATAATCCCATTCTATAAATGTAGCTATGTTGGGGAGTTATTTGCTCCCTTTTTTTTTAATTACCATCACTGCTGCTGTCATTACATTAACATCCAAGTCTGTGTATTGATTCCAGCCTCACAGAGATTTACACTTTTCAGTAGGGACTAGAAGGAAATGGACCGAAAGGAAAATGTGAAAAGAATGAAAAAGAGTAAGGTAGTGATTGAATTGCCTATTATTTGTTTTGCCTCTTGTGCCTGTTGAATTTCCATTTCATTCATTCCCTCTTTCCCTGTGTGATAATACTCAGTTGTTAAAACTCACAAAGCTGTCATAAACTGAAACCCTGCGTTATTGCTGCAGCAAGCAACTCCAGCACTCCTCTCTTTTATATAAGTACGGCACAGTTTCAGCATAGATTAAGGGTGCCTTGGAGTTCCTATGCACGCTCTCTTCACAAAGTGGACAAGTTTCACAAAGTGCTGTCTTTCAAATACAGGCATAAAACGAACACTATCATAGTATTACAAAGCTATGCAGCATGACACTGTAATGCACTGCTAGTCCTTTTCTTATATATATTTGGAAAACATAAATCCTAGACTCACTATACTAAATATGTTTGCGTTTAGAAAGCTGTGTAGCAAGGATGCTCACGCTTCCTTGCTCATGTAGCAAGGAAGGAATGCAATTTATCTGTAGAGACCGGTATTACTGCATCTGTGCTACTGTGTATATTATTTTGTGGAACTGGCAGGTATTCGGTGTTATCTGAAACTATATAGAAGCAATTTTTCCATATCCAGGAAAAGCCACAAGGACTAACTGTCAGAAATCTTAGCACACATCAGAGCTTTGAAAAATTGAATGGGTTAAATTCTTGTAAAGCTACAGTTCAGGGGCAGTTGTTGGTTCTTTGCAAAGTTTCACTGAACATTTTGAAAAATAATACCAGAAGGGAGGGTAAAGTGGTGAAAATAGTAGGTGCTAAAAATTAAAAAGCCCAAAAGTAGTAAAGAGAAGCCCCGAGAACCACAACTTCTGTTTGTGACAACAGATAGCTCTAACATTAGTATCAGGACACTGATGATTAAACCGCAGCCTCATTAGATTTGATCTTGGGAACTTCTGACTGTCTCTTTCCAGGATCCTCGTCACAGGAGCCTTCAGGACTGATCCCCAAGTCAGCCAAAGGTCCTCTCTCGTTATAACGCCACTTCATCACGAGACTACTGGTCACACATGGTGGCTGCTCATCACAAGGACAGGTGGCCATCACTGCCTGGCTCTAAGTTATAGTTAACTAGGGTTTTTGACACTCAGTGGACAGAATGGTATTTAGCCCACGTACTGAGGGCATCTATGAAGGAAATCTGGATGGTCAAATGTGGCTACACTGACCATAGCTGGGCGAGCTTATTCACAAGACCTCTCAAGAGACCAACATTTACTCTAGTGTCAGTTCCCCAGGTAACACACTGGTCACACTCATCATTTTGATTTCTACTGTCTTCGAGCTAGACCAACTTGTATTTGCCAATGAACAGCTGCTGCAGTTTCTCATCAAAGTCTGTTTTGCCCCATAAGTGCCCAGCTGCTTAGACAAAACCATTTGTGGACACTGACTACCCTAATTTCTGCAGAGCCCAGGGCCCTTCCGCAGGGTCTGTCTCCTTTCCACCGAGTTTTCCCTGCAAACTTTATTTCCATGAATACATTTTCCTTTGCCACATGGACGGCCCCTGGCATTCGGCAGCCTGGTGGCAACTCATCCCACCAGGCCATGCAAGACCACAAGCCCTAGCACAAGTCATGTTGCTTTTAAACACCCGCTTTTCCATCAGCTGCCGTGAGTGTCTGATCACTATTTGTGTCACATAGGCCAGAGAGCTTGAGAAAAACAGTTCTCTTGGTTTTTCTGCCTCGTGCTGAGTGACCTCTCTAAGTTTGCCTGCGGACAGGGGAGGCCCTAATTTCCCTCTGCCTTTTTGTTTCTAGTATAAAATACTGCAATTAATAAAGATGTGAGGGAAAATCCAATTTTCAGCTTCTTGCTCCAGATACTTCTAATTCTCCTGTAGGGAATGGGTAACATTCACCTCCAGGCAGCTCTACAGAACCACACAAACAGCCCAGCATATCCAGTGATGTTTAAGTAACCATTAGCCTGGCTGGAGGTCTCCCTCCAGTCCTCTGTCAAGAAGTTGACATGAACTCAAGACACAACCTTTGCCATAGACTAATTTCTTCTTTCCCACCCCTGCTTTGCTGTAAGTCATTATTTTATTAAATTACAACTGCTGAGTTATTCTTAAAAGTTCTCTCTCCATGTATCATCACGCAAGCCTAAAGAGGAAGCTTAAAGCATCATCAAAATGACAAGAAGACGAAAAATAAAGATTCATGTCTCTGGTTTATTATAGTATCAGGCAGTTTATTCTCTGTGGCTTTGGAGTATTTTTGGGATAAATGATAAAAGTCACTAAAGGAAAACTAGGGCTTTTAGTCAATCTGAGCAGGTGTTTATCACTAGATGTGCTACAAATCAGCTGAGCCTGTTCCCTAAGCAATGCAGCTATGACTAAAAATGACAAAGGAAATAATGAAAAACATGAGAAGCTAAACTGCCCTACAATTGAATATAATTCAATTTAAATATACTTCCCCTCTATGTATTTTATGTATAAATAAGACACTGAAAGGCCTCTCTGATCAAAGTAACAACATCCTTAAAAGAAAAGTAGTTAATCAAAAATCATGAAACAAAACCACAGTGTAAAAGGGTACAAAGAGCATGATTTCATAGGAATCTTACTAGCATAGACTGCTTTTTGTCTTTCCCTTCAGCCAGTATCTTTTCCCCTGCAAGTACAACTTTTGCTTCTAGATTCTCTTTGTTGAAAAATACCATCACTTCAGAGTTGCTGGCTCACCAGCACCTCCCACGTCAAGAAGCTGCATCCAATTACACATTGCAGTCCAACACCATCTCTAGTTCAGAGAAGTAGCCTGCATACCCTAAACAATCCTTGAGAGGTTTTCAGATCTTTATTCACAAAATGCAAACTAGACATAATGCCCAGGGACAAAATGACTGGCTACCCAAGTGTAAATTTCCTTGGTTTTGCAGTGTTTTTTTCCTTACCAGAAAGGCCGTAGGTAGTGGGGAGGTCATCTCCTGTCTCAGCTCTTCTTCTGTTTCTCTCCTTTTGCCAGCTGAAAGGTGACAAATCTTTGGAAGTGGAGGAAATGGCTGTGAATGTTCAGAAACCATCCAGGAGATCGGTCACCAAGATGCTATGTAAGTAGTGGGAGGGACATTCTGTATTTTATTGAGCATGGACAAGAAGCTGCATGTACATCGCAGATGGGAGGTGGTATGTCCCTCAGTCCACACCTGGCTTTTCCAGCCCTATAGCCGAAGTTTTCTGTCTTGGAGCATGAACACCCTTTTTAGCACATTTCTTACAGAAGGATGTACATCTGTTTATTCATTAATGAGATTTAATTAATTAATTAATGAGATGTACATGGTTCTGCCCCAACTCTAGAGAATATGCGTTTCACAGGCCTGTAACATGTCCTTCCATGGGCTCTGCTCATGTCTTGTACAGGTCCTGCCAAGCAGTGTTCATCACTAATGCTGCCTTAGAGACACGGGCAGATTTGCACCGTGTACAGCACCCTGGAGAATTTGTGCTCCAGCCACCTTGAGAGCATTCATGTTGTTTCATAATTTAGGGCTGCCCTTAAGGCAAAGATCACCTTGCCACTGGGATAGTGCTTATGCAGCAAACATAAATCACCCTCAATACTTCATGCAGCAGCATTCTTCTTTAGGGCAGTTTAAGTGACCTCCTGGTGACTGTGACGACAAGTTACAGGAGCCAGCTCTGGAATGGGTTTCCAAGAGTCCTCACCGGAGCAGTCACAGGCGCACGGTTCATGGAGGTGAACACTTCATGCTGAGCAGAGCATCCAGCCAACTCAGCACCATAGGATGGATCCCATGGGCTCATCCTGTGCTATGTGATGTACAAAGAGTGGCAGATGCAACAAATCCTATGGCACGAACCTTGCTTTTCCTGAATGACATGCACAGTCCAAGGGGTCACGGTGTACCGGGTACCACAAATAAATCCTCCTGCCTTATTGACAGCTTATTAGATTCTGTGTAAGCTACACTACCTGGCTGCTGCCTGCTCCATCCAAAGCTCATGGGGAGTCTGTGCATCGATTTATCAAATACATGGATCAGTGGAAAGTTTATTCTTTTAGGTGGAAATGTGGTTTTCAGTTAGCACTGCAGAGAGGCAGAGGGAAGGGCACAGGTTTTTAAACAGTAAATAAAATTGTAATCTCTAGTCTTTAATCTAGTTTTCTGAACCATCTCTGCTCAATGCAAGCTCATGAGCTATGGCTCATTCCATATCATTCCATAACTGACTGCTTTTGTTTTATCTCCCCTTTCTCATGCTAGTTGTCCTCGTGATGGTTTTTGCTATTTGCTGGGCTCCATTCCATATAGATCGGCTCTTCTTTAGCTTTGTTGTGGAATGGACTGAGCCTCTGGCTAACATCTTCAACTTAATCCATGTGGTTTCAGGTAATTTTTTTTTCATTTGCTTGGGGGCTGGAAAAGCAGTATTCATAAGCAGCTTACCTGAATATGTGGTCGTTTTAATTTTAGGCAATGACAGATTATACAGATAAATGGAAGTTGCTTCGCGATTACATTCCTCAATTTTCCACTAGCCATCACTGAACATTTTTTTCTGAAATACACACCGGATTGTCTAAAGAGGTAAAAGAATAGCAGCTGCAGAAATGCTTTTTCTCCAATGTTATTGAACAAAATGCCAGCAGATAGCAATGGACAGCATCCCTGGAGCCATGTGCCACAGTCTCCTAGTTCCCATCCATCCTGTTGGGCCCCCTGCCCCATGCTGCTACATGGATTGTTAGAAAGGAGATAGAGTGAAGCTGCAAAACACCAATTGCACCATCCAGTCAGGTGGCATCTTTTAGCCACATGGCAAACTGCAAAAGGTGAAAGACCTGCTCTCTGGGAGACTGCTCAGTGGAGCAAAATAGACATTAAATTACCAGCAGCATCCACTGGCCCTGCAGTATGTTCCTGGGGCGTGCACGGAAAAGCTTCTTAGGGCTTGGTAGGCAGTGAAAAGAACTGTGCCTTAAATAAGACGCACATTCAAACTCCTGCAGCTTTCGCTCTGGGTATGTTGCCCAATACAGTTATTTGGATAGTTGCAAAGCAAAGGGGGGGATATATCACACACAATTATCAGCTGTTTTTCCTCGTGAAAAATGGTCACAAATGACCACTGCTGCCATTCAAGTGCTTCTAATGAATGGGCAGCAGCAGGCACTGTCTTCTAGTGGGTTTCTCAGATAAACAAGGAACCTTACCAAAACACCACACCTTACACACTGCCCACACTGAACGATCCAACCGAATGTTTACGCTATTGCCAACCACAACATTAAGGCTTTCTCGAGGAGGATTCTTATTTTCAGGTTGCCATGGGAAAGCACTAAACGTGGTTGTTCGGCAGCTCTAACAGATCCAATCTTGCGCAATTTGGCTGGTGTGTTGTAACAAATTAGCACTCCTTGGCTGGCAGTTATCACTGGGCATTTAGCAGCTCTGATGCGAAGGGCACCAGCCGCTCGCATCAGTCCCCGGGGGAGCAGGGCTTGGCTGAAGGCTGCTCAGCAGAGCCCAGCAGACAGCCGGTTCCTGAGCGGCTGGTAACGATGGGCTCCATTTAATCCTCCATCACTTTCTTTCCCTGGGTGCTGCAGTGTCTCATCTTGGCAAGAGATCCCTCTACCTCTGCCTAGATGGTTGCAGGTAGAGACGCAGTGGTCCCGGCCTCCATCCTCACACCAAACACGGTGAAACAAGACGGACAAGGAAAACATTTTTCTCCTCTGAGATCATTCCAGCCACAAATGAGGGTTCTCTCCCCGTTTCTCATCCACTTTTGTTCTCCCTAGGTGTTTTCTTCTATCTGAGCTCCGCTGTGAACCCCATCATTTACAATCTCTTGTCCCAGCGCTTCAGGGTGGCTTTCCTCTGCGTGATCTCTCCTCGCTGCAAGCGCTGTGCCCCTAACCACGCCACCAGCAAGATCCCCACCCAGCAGAGCATCTTCATGGTTGAGGACCACAACCTGGCAGACTCTGCTGACGACACGAGCCTCCCCGGCACCTACAGGACCTCTGTCAGCAGCTCGCAGCTCTCCACTGGCCTGTGATTTCCATGTCGCTATCAGGCGGCAGAGAAATGAAGGAAAATACCTTTATGGGATAAATACACGCTCTAAAAATGATTTCGGCAAGAGCTCACGGACTGCCTTATGTCTGCTGCATGAACGACAAGCCTGTAACTGGCAGGGGACTGACAGCCACTGCATTACCCTCAACTAACGGGAGGGCTGGAAATCTTTTGCTGACTGTAAACTCTTCCAGTGAAGAGCCTCTTTACACAAACAGCAGAAATATTCCCCGTGTTACCAGCACAGGAGAGACACTGCCTAGTCAGTCTTACCCAGTAACTTCTGAAGCAGCCACTGGTGAGGGCTGACTTGTTTGCCTGAAAAACAGCTAGAGCGGGGCATCTGCTGAGGGCAGATATCCAGGCGGGATAAGGCCTTTTCCGCATGGGAAAGAACCTCCTGTCTGGGAACTCCAGGCATTTCCATGCATGTGAATCACGGATTCCCTGCATGGGAATCCCTGCAACCAGCTCCTTTCTGGCACTGCTGCTCTGTGTTGGGCTGCTGCATCAGTGTCTGTCTGCCTGATCTGCACCTACCCTGCACACGTGGGCCCTGGCAGGGCCCTGCTCAGCCCCATGTCCTGCAATTCCCAGTAGCTTCCTATCTCTGCCTGAACCTCGGTTCCTATGTACTAGCGAACCCTTGTTGTTATGCTCCAGCAAAACTCACACCTTCTCACATGAGGTGGATTACAGGTCAGAGATTTAAATGGGGCTAGCAACCACCAGGAGACAGCTTGGAAAGCATTCACAAGACGGGCAATTTTTAAACTCCTGCAGGGTCAGAGAAACTCATGCAAAGGTAGTAAAAATGGAGAGTTTTGCAATCATTTTGCATGTAATGAATTCATTTTTTGCCTCAAAGCACAATGTAAGAGCTAGGAAGCTCTCCTGGCCCCTAGTTATGCACGCAGACCCTGAAGGCAGCCACGTAAATCCACACTCAGCACATCCCAAGCACCACTGCCTGCAAGGCTGGGACCCTGCTGAGTTCTGTAAAGGGAGGCCAAGGTGAATCCTTCACATGAGAGAGGATTTTGTAGACCAATGTCTCGAGTCTCAGAGCACGTTTGCTGCATTTCAGAGAGATGCATCCCTTGTGCATCACTACACTGGGCCAGGCCCAGGCTTGGCACGCGGTTCCAGACACACGTGGTGTGTTGTCTAGGGGCCAGACCTCACCTGTGTGTCACAGAATTATCACAGGAATAGGATATTAGTTTCCAAAAGATGGAACTGTATGCATAAAGGCTCCTGTCTGTAGCACTGGGGATCCAGATGACACTTATCGTCACGGGGGGAATACGGTACACACTTGCTCTAACAGGTTCTTATCTTGTTTCCTGGAAATCTCTTGTTTTGGCTTCCATCGGATGCGAATTCCAGGACAAGGTGAGACCTGGGATCTCATCCCAGCTGGTGACTCCTCTTTTCCTACAACTCAAGGGGAACTTTAGCCCATGTTTTCTGTCAGACCCATTTTACCAGCTTTAGAAACAAGCCGTGGAAAAGGCCACAACCATGCACAAGGCCCTGGAGAGGAGAGGTAATCCCTGCTCCCTGAAGACAGCTGAAATACTTTGCCACCCCCAAGTGGACACTTGGGCGAGTTCAGCACCATTTGCATCTGTAATCACTTTTGCATTAACATTTTCCTCTACTAGTCATTAAAGTGCATTTTCCCTCTGGACCTGATGCTTGTTGTGCCCTGGTACCCGTGAGCTGCTGTGGTCCCAGCTCCCCCAGCCATCGCGGGGGACCAAACTGTTGGTGGCCAATGACCAAGGGTCAGTCCCCGGGAAGGCACCGATTACCTTTTCCATGCTCCCCCTGTCCTTTGCTTGCAAGGCCCCAAAACTGATGCCAGGGAAATTGTTTTTATCTTAGCTACACACCACTAAGAGCAAGTTGTCTCCTCTGCTATCTGGACAAAGCAGCCAGAAAATGACATATTCACTGATGCGGTCTCATAGCTACAACCCAGTATTTCTTAATTAGAAGTTTGCCGAGTGTTTATCTGCAAGAAGCAGTTGATATCTATTATGTTTTTCTTCCCTAAAGGTCAGTGCTTTAGTGTGCTATTTATCACTCTGCTTTGGTATTTACCTGGCTTGTTTTTGAGAGCTAGCCACGAACACAGTAATACTGGGAAGAGAGACAGATATGTCAGGAAAACCCACAAAAATCTTTTCCTTAAATATTCAGCAGCTTTCATAGCCAAGTGCTGAAAACATTGGCAACTGAACAAAAGAAACTCCAGTTGCAAGAACTCACTTTTTCCTCAAAAGAGGTTTGTTGTGATGAAAATATATTTACGTGCAATGAACCATGACTTCCTAGGCAGAATTGTCTATTGATTTATTTCTCTGCCTCTCTTTCCCTGTGGAGAGCATGCAAGTGAGCAGAAAGCGTGCATAGCAGGGGCAATGCTCCAGCACAGTGAAGAGAACAGAGTCTGAAAGACACTGCAAGCAAACAAATGAAGAACTGCTTGAGTTATGAACGAATTATATTCAGATCTAATGCCAGCTTATTGAAAAACATTATGACATTAAGTAGACAGTTCTGTTATGTCACATGAAGAGACTTTTGGAAACTACTGTGTTTATGCCATGGCTTATCTGTAAAGCTAAATGCAGCAGAGCTGCTGAACCTGTAGAACATGAATATAAATTTAGCAGGACCTCTCTCCCTACAGCTGCTCTGTCCTGCAGCAATCCTTGTGCCCCGGTCTCCCTGCTGCGACCCCTTCTTACTCCATGACGTAGAAATTACCTGGAAGCTCTGCTAGCCACGTGCAGGATGCCTGAGCACTTACCAGCAATCCCAGCACTTTAAAAAGATGCAGCCCATACCAGCTGTGCTTTATATGCATTAAAACAGCACTAATCCCGGTTTAGTTTGCTGCTTCCAAGTGCTCCGTATAACTGTTTCTCCTGGGCATGGGGAAGGAAAGGGGTTGTTAGAAAAATAGGCAGAAAAATTGTTGTAGCCTAGAGAAGGCCCCAAGGCCAGAAAGGTACCACCCTGCACACACTCTTCTTTGCAGGTTGCTTTCTGGCTGCACAACAGCCAGGCTTGCTCTCCTTATTTCCTCCATCATCAATTGCTTCATTTTGCCTCTCATTATGGGACTAGAAATAAGGCAAAACATAGTGATAAAAAAAGAGCAATAACCTGGGCTTTTTGTTTCTCTAATAAACTGCTGTGAAGTAAAGGGAAAGCAAAAAGGAACTAAACCACCAGGGACTCTCTTGGTTGAGGCTGATGTAATGATGCCAAATGTCCATCAGAGGGAGTTGGAAGATAAAACAGGACAAGAAATCCTGCAGGGAATTTGGGCTTTCACTGTGCCAAGAAAATAAATGCCTTTTGGGCTTTTAGGGCAGTTCACACACTGTTAGGGCTCAAAGACTAACAGAGAGTGACCATCTTTGCATAATTAAGGACTGTTTCTTTCTGAAATGGAAAAAAAAGCAATTTGTTATGCACAAAATAAGTAGAGATCCTAATATAAAAGCTCACCTGGAGACTGATTTTCTTGCAGATTTCTTTCCATTTAACATTTGGGCTAGTGAAGAGGCTGCTTTGGTCACATCCCAGACACTAAGGCCCACAGCTCAGCTCATTTGCCACTAGAAGAGCAAGGCTGTTACTCTCTAGACTTTGTGAAAACACCGAAAACTTGCAGCCATTGTTTTTAAGGCAAATTATCCCACAGCCACTTAATTTTTAAAGGCTGCATTGATTTTAGCAGTGTGAGAGCTGTTGAAATAATCTGCTTCCCACTGGGATATTCATTTATAAATGAGATTAGAGGTCTATATTGCAAAAGCCCAAATAACTTACTTTCTTGCCAGATTATATTATGCTGCAAGATGCAGCAAAATTCTTTGCCAAAGGAACAGACTTTTATTTGGGTTTTGGCTAGAAATGGGCTTTACAAACGATCCTTAGTCTCAGATGTCTAGAACATGAAGAGTTCTATCATGGAGCCTTTATAATTGAGGCAGGGAAACACGCAGTGCTAAAATCAACTTATCTGACCTATTCCAGTCATCTACCCTAAGTGTTGTGCTGGTAGCTTTTAGGCATTATCTTCTCTACTTGCAGGACAGCCAGTCAGCTATGCATGCAGTCATGAAATGCTGAATTTTCCTTGTTTCAGAGAGACGGAGTCACAGAACGGTTGAGGTTGGAAGGGACCTGGCATCTGGGATGCCTTGACCACACACTCACATTTCTGTAGCTGGGAATCTCTGAAGAGATGACTGTCATTTGCCAAGTATATCCTATACGAAGTGGAAAGATTCCTGTTCACAGCCTCAGTTCTGTCTTGCCTGTATCCACCCAGGATTTTTGAGTGTCAGCAGGTATTCCCCAGAATTGGGGTGGTCACTTTGTCTCCTAGCATGAGATTTCTGATGAGGACTAACTTCAGGCAGCTGGACTCTTGGTCTTGGTAAAATGCACTCTTTAATGCAGTCTGCAGCATGGTCCTGGGAAATACCAGTCCTAGAAACACAGTCTTTCCAAAGCCTATAATCAGACAGTCAATATAAAACAATTAAATTCAGCAGTCTCAGGTGGGATAGAAATTACACAGATGATGCTGGAAACCCAAAGGAAATTCAAATGGAAAAAAGAAGATCACATTAAGCTCTACCACTTGTGAGGTTGCAGCATTTCTTATTTTGTCTCAAGCTTCTCTCAGACTGTGATGCACTAACACCCTGACAAAGGCAGTGCAGGGTCTGTCTTTGCTCTGACTTGCAGATGGGGCAGTAGGGCAAACGAGGGCAGGACAATGTTCCAGAAGAAATTACTTCCAAGCTTGGCATTTTCTTTTCTTTATTTTTATAGGAGGGCAGGAAAGATACTTGGCTGGACACAGAATGTGCTAAATAGGTAACTCAAAGCAATGGAAGGGTTCCAAGAGAAGCCTTCTCAGGCTGCTGCTGACTGCAGTGCAGGTGAGTTGGGCAGTGCTGAGCAACTGCAGCAAAAACCTTAGGACAGTTTCATGTTTTTGGAAAACAGAAGCACTCCTCAGCCTCACAGTGAGAAAGAAATAAAACACCAACACAGAAACACAGAGGTGTAGTTATTATTTATTTATTCATGTGCAGACTGGAGTTTCTGTAGTTTGCTGGTGCTGGGGAAATAATACAGGCTAAGAGATTTTCTAAATATGAATAAACTTAGCTAGTACCACATAGCTTCCCCAAAGCCCTGCACCACTGGTTCCTCACAGATCCTGTTAACTTCCAGTTTCACCTTCAGAAAAGCAGATCACGAGTACTAACGTTTATAAACGGATGTTACAGGAGCACTGGCAGGGTCCTCCAACAGGAGGGAAACACACACACCACACGGGGGGGTAACAAACAACCATTCCCATTTCCCTGCCTACCTACGTGCCCTTAGCCTGAAGGAAAGCCAATCCCTCTGCATCACCTTGCATACAGCCAGCTGACCAGGCAGTGACGTCCATCCAGCCACAGTCTCGTGCCTCACCTGGAGATGAAGAGCCGGGCGGGTGATGTTCCCTCTCTGGGCCTGCAACAAGAACTTCTCCTTAAGGTTGCCCCTGGGAAGCAGAACTACCCATTTCCAGTAAAACTACAACACCACCCCAAAACCCAGCAATATCTGATACCAGCTTAGTCTTCGCTCCTTTTTGGTGTCTGTTGCACCAATAGCAAGGCACACTCATACGTGCATTACCCCAACCGGGTCTCTTCAGGTCTCGTTACCCCCCATCTCTCCTCTCTCACAGGGAACAGGGATATTGCAGAATCCTCCCCATTCACCCCCGTCTTTTCAGCTGCTAAGGGATTCCACCGAGGATTAGACTTTTCCCCGCAATTTTACTTGCCAGCTGTAGGGTTTTCACACTGTATTTGTATTCCAGTCCCGATTTCAATTACCTGACTAACCTTTTCAATTTTCACAGAGAGTGAGAATCAGAAAACAGCAGGTCCCTTATTACAGCTCACACTGGCAGGGAATGTTTCACCCACCTTCCCTCCCTCATGTTTGCAAGAAAGCTCTGTCAAATTCAAACAAACTCATTGATCATAACTTGTCTATTTGCTTATGCTTTGCTGACTGTTAAGTATTCTGGTCCCTTCTCCAGGCTTTTTTTCTATCCTCCTTTTGGCTTGAATGTACGATTTTTCACATCTAAATCTCAGCTTCATCTGGAGACTTGACTTCAGTGGGAATTCTCAACAGGGTTAAATACTGGGAAGATGAACACCTTGTGCTTCACGAGGGACTATTTGTTGCTCTTCAATAAATAATAATAATAATAAAGACATGGCACTATCCAGTTCTTATTAAAAGGTCCCAGGGCATTCTTCTCAGGCTCAGGGGATCATCTGGTTTCCCTCAGACGAGGGTAAGACAGATGCAGATCCACCTGTTCATCCCAGGGGCACTGCTTACCCACTAACCTGTACTGTCCACAGCTGTCACCTGCAAAAGAAACCATTTTCCTTTTTGCCTCTCTCTCTCAATTCCCCAAGTCATGACCCTCCCCTTATCTCCTTCATTCTTCTGATGTCTTGATATCCTTTCTACGGCTATGCTGATATAATTTGGTATCATTTCTATGTCTGCCCTGTCACTCAGCTATATAGTTCCTAAAAACGGTTTCTTTTATTCTTTTGGATTTAGTAAAGTGGATCTGCTTCTTGGCAACCCCTCCCCCTCTTTCTTTCTATTCCTTTCTTATTTCCAGCTCATTATCTTTGCCCATGTTCAACTCCAAATCAACCTAATTACAGACAGATTTTGTATCTCTCAGAACCAGAAGCGGTGCCTGTAAAACATCCCTCCAGTAAGCAGCAAATGAGGGCCTTGGCCTGTGCTAAGCGGGCTCTGGGAAAGGCAGTTCGGCTGTGTCTGTCCTGCTCCCTCTGGGGACCTCTCCCAGCTGCTCAAAACTGCTTTGCTCCTGAACTGCTTGGAAGTCAGGCATTTCATCTATAGATGAACCCCACTCCTTCTGCAGCTTCCTGAAGTTCATCAAAACCATTGATCAACTCACCTTTAAGAACCGCCTGGCAAATATTTGCTGAAAACACTAAAATTTTTCCATCTCGTCTTGCCGTATTCATACAGGCACATGCATGTATTCACATATCCAAAGTGCCTGATTTTGATGTCTGTACCTACTGGAATGAGGCCTGAGGTCAAACCTTAGCTAGACCTGAGTCATTTGGAGTTTGAATACTAGATGCACTCAGTTCTGCATGATGTCCTATTACTTGCACATTCAGTAGGTCAAAGACCTCTCTTGTTCAATATAGCCCTGGTTGCCTGAAGGAGCCATACACTGATGATAGCTCTCTCCTTGAAAAACCCCACTGGGATAATAGCACACTAACCACACTAGATGCAGGGCAGTCCCTCATCTGAGGCTTTTCCTCAGCCAGTGTTAACAGGTTTCCTTAGGAAATGAGGAACAGGATTTATCTCTACCTTTAACATCAATGGATTTCCCACCTCCTAGCAGGTGCAGTGGAATTACTGAAGCCTACCATTCATAAAAGCTTTTCACATAAACTGGCAGAGAAAGTACCTTCTCCCTTCTGCTGTAGCTTGTGCAGACATCATCCAGCCAAGACACCTGCTTCCTAGTCCATCGAGTTGTGTAATGGGTGGCAGAGATTCCTCTCTGGTAGAATCCAGACGCTGCCCAGAGAAGATTGGGGAGGGATCTTCACTCACACAGTCATGACAGAACTAAGAGATGGCAGCAACCCACAGACTTCTGCCTCATGTTGAGGGCATATGAAGCAATTCCTGAAGACACAAAGAAGGCAGGGACAGATTTGCAGTGGCTATGGGAGGAATCGGGAAGCTGTTGTTTTTACCATTAGAAGATGACACCTGCGGTTGCTGCAAATGGAAGGAAAGCTGGATGATTCCTTACTCATGTGGCTCCTCTTCATTCAGACAAGCACTTCTGCCCAGCGCTTTGCTGTCCTGCAGAGCGGAACCACAGCTCAAACGGGGATGTGTCCCCACTGCCTTGCAAATGGACAGCTGTAAAGCATACACACATACATGATTTAAGAAGACTGAATGCTGGCTGCACTGCAGCTTCCTGGGTTTCTGATGGCCAAACCATGAAGTTAGTAGGAATGATACTGGTATACAACCTACACAACCAGAAATGCCTGTGTATGTCCACACAAATTGCAATCATGTTCTTCTCTTAGTCCTGGACCTCTGAGGGCTAAATATTCATTCAGAATGAATCTCTTTCTACCCCTGAAACTTCAGGCTATTTACGCTTCCTCTGCTGCCATTAGTTTTCTCGTAACTTCACTGCTTCTTCTCCACTCTGTAAGGAGGAAAGATACAGCAGGGCATCCCCTCCTTGCTTCCTTAACGCATTTTCAGAATTCTCTTCCTCAGTGTAACTACAGCTGCATTTACATGCTCAAGAGGACAGTGTTCTGAGGGCTGTCTTTAGTTTAGAAGGGCTTGCAGAAGGCCAGGAGCAGATCCTTGCTCTGAAATCTGCCAGTGGTGCCTTTAAAAACCTATTGTACCTTCCCCAGGCTCACAGGCCAACAGCGGCCGGTGACCGCTGGGCGTCAGCCTTGGGCTGTGAAACACAGTGAGGGACGGAGGGACGGGGTGCTGCGGTGTCCTGGGCCTGCAGAGAGCCGGGGGCTGCCGTGCCGTGCACACCCATCCCAAGGGAGAGCTTGTTCTGGCTCCCTTCGTGCTGAATTTCAATTTAAACTTACTTCAGGTTTTCCTTTCTTCTTCCTTCCACACAAAAGTCTCTCTTGGTCTGGTGATGGATAAGCGTGGAAGATGGGAGGCAGGAACTGTGTGACTGCTGAGCACAGTGCAGGGTCACAGGAGTCGTCCAGGGTGCTCTTTGGGTCACTGTGTTCAGGGGTATCATACGCCTGGCCAGGAAGGTTTTACACTCTTCTCGTTCCGTTCATAAGAACTCACCTGGAAAAATATTTCAGTTCTCAGTATTTTGCTCTTTGGTTGTGTTTCAACAAGACATTAGCATCATAATTGTATTGATATTGATCCAGGACCAACACAAGATACCTAATCCAGAGCCATGTTCCTTGCCAGGAATTCGTTTTTATTTTTTTTTATTTTTTTTTATTTTTATTTTTTTTTTACACCAGACTCTATGGTCCTAACTTGAGACCCACATTCTCCCACACTTTCTATGAGATTCTCCAAGAGCACTGCATCATAGAAAATACATACTGAGGTGCTCAGCTGTGATCTCCTCTGGTTATTATTCCACACATCAGTCTTTATTTTACCTTAATAGTGACTTCATTTCTTTCTCTGTATCAAGGACAGGAGAGCTGCATCCTGCCTGGCCTCCAACCAGGCCCCATGTGAGGTGAAAGATGCACCATAACCCACACACATTCATGTTGGCTCTACACTGAATGGGCAGCCCTCACTGAATGACCCCTCTTTTGGCCTTGGGGAGGACAGTCACCAAGATGCCTTAAACACATACTCCTCCTGCTTTGCTGTAGCAGATAGAGCCCTTCCTTTTCACTCTTTCTTCTAGCAAGGCAATAGAAATATTGATCTGCCTCCACTGGCTTCCTCCTCTGTGAACACTCAGTTCTCCTTTGGTGTTAAAGATAATGCAATTATGCATTCTAAACAAGAAGAGAATGCATTCTAAACAAGAGGAGAATCACAGGGGTCGAGGCACCTTTTCATCTCCTACCTTCCATTAATACTCCTGTCTGGATGCACACCACATCATCTCAGCAAGAGGAAAGCAGTCTCCGTCTTTCCATCCCTCTCTGCCCAAGCTCACCCCTCACCTCAGAGCAGCCACGTCTTTCTGAAGTCAGACAGCTCTGAAGAGCGACTGGAACAGAAACAGCCAAGCCAAGACACACGCACACGATGGAGAGTGGGGCCACTGCAGCAACTCCATCAAATGGGTTCTCCATAATTCCATAGCAAGTCCATAGTACTGCTGTGGCACTGGACTCACTACTAGGACAGAGTGGCCCTAGCCAGCCTGGGGCACTGTCAGCAGGACCCAGTGAGGAGCACACTAGGGGTAGACGAAGCTTGTTGCCTTTTTTCTCACTGCAGCAGCTTTTGGGTGCTGCCATATTGCAGCATACCAGAAATTGCATTAGCAGAGCAGGATAAAACACAGAAAACATTGAAACACAGGAAATTCCACCTCCATGTGAGGAAGAACTTCTTTGCTGTGAGGGTGACAGGGCCCTGGCACAGGATGCCCAGAGAGGCTGTGGAGGCTCCTTCTCTGGAGATCTCCAACCCACCTGGATGGACCCTGTGTCCTGTGCTCTGGGTGTCTCTGCTGGAGCAGGGGTTGGACTAGATGATCTCTAGAGGTCCCAACCTCAACCATTCTGGGATTCTGTGATAAATTGCTGCCAATACAATCCATACCGGCAAACTACATGCCAACGAGTTTAGGGAAAGGTGACCCCTAGACCCTTGTCTTTGTCTATTAACCAGCTTTGCATGTAGAGATGAATTAGGGCAGTGAGGAGAGGGGTGCAAAACTCTGTCGTTCAGGTCATTCTACCCTCACTAGAGGTTTGGCCCTCCTAACAAATTAGACACTATCTGCTATGTTGTTGTTTTTCCCCCTGCTTTGCTCCAGCAGCTGTGCTAATTGCTACAGAGGGAAATGCAACACGTCCTTCCCTTCACCAGGCGGGCAGGGGCCTTTGCAACCGATGGTCTGTCACCAGTTTCTTATGGGGTATTAATTTTTCCATAGGCATTTTGTGCTTTCACAAATAGGACTGAAATGCTTATATCTACCAATACGTTACAGTAGATGGAGCCTTGGTTTACTTCCAGGCTGGACCAGCCCTGGAACTTGGTGGAAGCATGCTGAAGACAAGAAGGTTGAACCAGGGATAAATATAGCCTTGGTATTTAAGGAAGCTCTGGAAAGAAAGAGCTAAGGAAGGTCTAGGGAAAAAAAAATAGCTGTACAGAAGCAGGCCAGTTGCTAATTTGTGAGGAGGTCCCAACCTCACACATCTTGGCGCGTCTGCTGCATTGATCTCCCCAGCACATTTGGGGTCACGATGTGCTCAGGACGTCTCTGGTTAAATCTACTGCCACTGCTCTCCTCACTGCAGGGTCCTAGTGATGACCCAGTGATGAAGAACTGCTTCGAGCACAACCGGGTGACCCGAGCCACACTGGGCTCCACGCTGTGGAAGGGCTGAAGGAAACACTGTTTGTTCACAGAAATGCTAAAGAAAAATATAGTATCCGTAAAAGTTTTTTCTTGTTTGATTCTGGTACAAGAAGATGCTTGATTCATTTATCAAGCTGCCTGCAGTTCCCATTTCAAGGCTGATGAAGCTATAATAAATATTGAGCCAAAAAAAAGTACTCTGGAAGATGTATCCAGAGCAGCTTAATAAATAAAGGCAGGGAGGAGAAGAAAAATCATCAGTGCAATTCTTAGTTTTCCACTGCCCTTCATTTTGTAGCATAAATTTAAATAAATGCATGAACCGGGCTGGTGGAATCACTCTCATTCTTGTATTCATTCTCCAAAAAGCCCTGCCTGTGCATTCATCTTTCTACAATTACTTGTGTTTTGCCAGCCACCCTCCAAAGCGCCCTCTCAACCCACACTCTGAAATATACAGGCATATCCATCAAGCTCTACAGACCCCAGAGATACTTCCAAAAATACATATATAGCTGGTTGCTGAAAACTCTTTACACAAACTCCAATGCAATAAACCTCAACACAACAAAGCATCTAGGTGCCAGCTAGCACCTTCTGTCCAGACATAGCACCATTCCCTTCCCAGAGTCCAAAGAAGATCCTGAAGTTTGCCCAAGCTTTTGTCCTTCATAGCGGACACATTGCTCGTGGCCATCTCCTCTTTGTTCACCTAGGGATTAAACACTGTTTTCCATTTTCTCCATTAGAATCCACTAGTAATAGGCAAGCTCTTCACAGGAGCTCCTCTTTCAGTCTCATTCTTTTATTTTGGCCGATTTTGGTTAATGGTTATGGACGTAGGCAGTTATCATTGAGATCCTTTTAGCAGAAGGATTTAGAGACAGAAGGAAACACCGGAAGATGAGAAGTAAAAGATTCAGAGAGAATGGAGGGGAAAAAAAAACAGAAGGACAGAACAGCAAAGAAGAAAACAAAGAAAATGAGTAAAATAAGCAAGTGAGAATAAGGATAAGAGAAGGGGAGAAGATAAGGAATGAAAGGGAAGCAAGGAAAGGGAAAGGAAGGAAGAAGGCAGGGAAATCTGCATGGAGAAAATCCCACAGCGCTTTCACGAATGCTTCCTCAGATGCAAATGGTATCAACAACAGCGGGGCCTCTCAGCTCTAGAACAATAGGTGAAATAATTCAAGCACTATCTTCAGATTAAAAGGACAGTGAAAGGAGTTTGAATTCTTTCTCAGTCTTTCTTTTCCTTACATATATAGAAAATAACCTCATTCACATTACTCACATTCACTCACATACGCTCATCACCACGAAAATACAAAAACAATGAAACCTTCTTTCAGCACAAACAGACAATAAATCAGAGGCCTCAGAGCTTCCTCACTCATGCAGCTGGGTCCTGTCTTTGTGTTTATTTATTTTTAAATTTTCCCTCCCTCCTTGCACTCTGGAGACCATAATCCTAAAAATGTCGGGTCATCAAGTTAGCTGTGAATAATTCATGAGATAATTATAAAACATTTACACCAGAACATTATCATCTTGCAAGTGAAAAACAAATACATAATGGCCTCCAACATCGGTGGCAAACCTCTGTTGACTATGATGTTCCTTTTTTTGCAAAAATTAAATGGAATTAATTTTCAACACTGTTTCTGCTGCCTGCTAGCACATAAAAGCACCCTGCTGTGGATGGGCATGCACAAATACATACACACATATATATACGCATATGCATACATAGAGCAGATGCAGTTTCACTCCTCTCCTAAGCAGTCTGAGAGGTGTGACACAAGCACACGTGGTCGAGTGACAGACAGAATGTGTGTTGGCAGGTTGCTAGGATCTACACACACACTGTGGAGGTGAATCGTGTGTGCAGGCATGAGGCCAGCCAGGTGCACGCACACACGCGTGTGCACACAGGACACACACAGACCTGCAGCAGTTCAGGCCAAACACAGAGGATTTGCTGTAGGACACACATTATTCCTTCATCTACTCTCCCACTGCAAAGCATAAACGCTCTCCTATCCTCCAAGAGTGAATCTTAGGTCACATTTTGTTCTCATTACTACAGGATAGAGCTTACTCTGAAGTTAATATAATCGCTTTAGATAATAAATTTCAGATTTACACTCGTGTCACCAAGAGCAGGATTTGGCCTTGAATGCGTATACAGATTTAAGAGTGCCCTTTGCAGCCAAACAGCTCCTAGGAAAGAACCTCTGATAATGCCCATCTGTAGCAGAACAGAGGAAACCGCTGCGGAGGACCTCTCCAGCCTGGGGAACAGCTCCTCCGCCACCCTCTATCCGGGCACGAGGCCAGAGAAGTGTCTGGGAAAAACATTAAAGCGTCGCCTTCGCTATATGCTACTTGTTCTGGATATAGGCACACAGAGAAGAACCTCAGAACTGCTTTGTTCACAGCTATGGCCAGCTTTTCACTAGGCAGATCCAGATTTTTTTTTTTCAAAAATGACCTCCGCTCTCCCCAAGGAACATAGAAAAATAGAGCACCAATAAAACATGACCCAATTAGACGACATCTTTGGAAATGTAGGCTGCCCTGCTCTCAGGAAATGGAGAGCCAGAAAACCTTGGGTTAGTGGAGCTGGCATCTAGCTACAAACCCTGGGGTAACTGAGGACAGACACAGGAAGGAAAATAAAAATCTCTCCTTGCCCTTTATCCTCTCGTTCCCTCTTTGAATGCAGCTGGTCCACATGGCAGATTATCTGTGCTTCCTCACAAATGCGTTTGCACCCAGAGCAAAATGCCTAATGCTCCTGTGCACAGAGAGAAGGCCAAGGCCTCCCCTTCCTCCCCGCAGCTGTTGAACACCCACCGCAGGGACGCGAGAGCCTCGGCTGCCTCTCGGGCAGGAACGGCCGTGCCGCTCCGCGTCCCGAGCAGGGAGACGCGGCACTACGGGGATGTCAAACAGAGCGGCCCGAGCCGGAGCATCGCGCTTTGATTAACCGCACGCACCTTTGTGCAAGGATTAGGAGAACTCTATCACGGTGAGGTCTGAATCCTAATTGAAAACCAGGAGCCTGGCCCCGCTCCCTCGTGGCTGCAGTGGGAAAACGTGCTCTTCTTTGGGATCCAGGAGAGGAAAGGTGTGTGTGCCTGGGAGCATCCCATCCGAGGGGACCAGGAGGTTCCCGAGGACGGTAAATGTCATGAGCTCGTACCAGACCGACGGATGCAGCGGGGCTTGGAGTTTGAATTTCAATAGCTTTTGCAGAGCCCATTTAGAAATTTGTTGGCTGTTTGGAAGTGTCAACAAACAGTCATGAAATTTCATCTCTGCGTCAATTTGCAAAATAGGAAAAAAGCTGTGAATACCAGTGCAGCCTGTGTACAGAGCTGCCAACAGATGCCCTCTGGGGTGATTCTTGTTATTTGCTATATTTCTCCCAGCAAGAGGTCAGTTATCATGAAGACTAGCACCAACAGAGGAGCTGAGGATTAATCCCTCAGAGTGTCTATTACCCAAAACTCTGAAGCGGAAAGGGCTCCTTTTTCAAGCTGTCTTCTCTGAGTACCTAACTCAGTTACACTGCAAGGAGATCTATGTTTAAGAGGGGGTTAAATGGTTTGGATGATGAGTTTCTTAAGCCATACACCAACAGTGAAGATAAGTAGTCCCAATATCTAACCTAGGATTTATCACTGGCCTTTTGAGAACCACCAACCTTTGGCCTCAGGAGCCTTGTGCAAGCACTCAACTGCAGTGCTGATGCCACCGTGCAGTGCCAGCATTAGGGAAGCAACAACACTGCCCATGAGTGGTTATTATTACTATCTACATGATCTTGCCAGCTAAAGACCATAAATCATGGTGCTACATGTTTGCAACCTCCTCAAATACGTAGCTATGATACAGGCCCTTCCCCAGATGAGTTACTCTCTCAGAGAAGTCAACATCAGTGGTTAAAGATAGTCAGGGGACCATGGGATAGTAATGAGGCTGGTGCTCCAAGAGTCTGAACGTATCAGCGGTTAGGTACATAACTAGCTAGTTAACCGGCTGGTTGTTGCAGATGCTTAAGTAGTGACATCCCATCAGCAGTCCTGGCAGCCACCCAAGCATTTGTCACCCACACGCAAGTGCAAAGCAGAACAGCAGCAGCATGAAGGGATGTGTTTTAGCTCACACATTTGCTTAGGTGCTTCCTGACCTACCTCTTCCTAACATCTGAGATCATTTGGGTAGGAAAGTATCCCAGCGAACAGAACTGGAGACTGCAGTACTTGTTTCTCTGTTTAAGGACAAAGGGAGGATCAAGTCCAAGCCTTTCCTCTTCATGGATCAATTGAACAGCTCTGATGATGTCACTATCCCTGGCACTGGGATTTAATTCAGAATTACTTCAAATCTAAAAGATTGATTTCCACCATCAGCATTTACAGTCTGCTGTATGTCTCCTTTCCCAGCAAAGAAAAGAGAAAGGGACATGTTTAGCTTCAACTGCAATTTAGCATTCATTTGCATTTTTAAATTAGTTACGCTATGGACCGTTGCAAAGCAATGACAGAGGATTTTTGTAATAATTAGTCTGCTGGGAGTGCAAAAATGGCTATAGAGGCAGGTTGTGCTGAAAGAGAAGCAGTACCCCAATGCTCAGGCTAGGATTTGCACAGGAAAATTTGCTCTTGCTCATATGGGGCTGGATTCAGCTCCTCAGACGTGAGTACTTTCAATGCAAGTGTCTTCGTTCGCGCTAGACACTGACAAGGGCCAGTGGAGAGAAAGAGCAGTTTCTAGGCTATGATTCATCTTATCCAAATGTGGAAATCTGAATTAGTCCAGACAAATTGCACTTGATGACTTTGAAGGAAATTTAGCTACCTCGCGCAGAGACACGTCTGCAGCAGACCTCTAAAGGTGACATAAATCTCAGTGCTGTTTTCAGTCTAATTTTAAACCCTGCAATCTCTTCCCATGCTTTGATCCATCTTCAGTGGCCTTCACACAGCTAAGCCCCTCTTTCCTTCCTTCTGTAGCTCCTACCACGTTTCCGTAGGTTCCTGTAAGGAGAAGTATTTCTCCTGTCGCCGCTGAAAAGTCCTCCCATAACAACTTCAGAGCCAACTGCACGCACTTAGGTATGGAGGAAGTGTGGGCTAATGAGGGTCCTTCATGAGAATTAATCGAAAAGCCCTCAGTTTTGGCATTGGCACCTACCTCCCTTTGGTTCAGTTTCTCTGCTTGTGAGGGTATGAACCTGCTTCACTCTATAGTAGGAAGCTGCTGCCAAGTTCAGCAATTTGAGATGGACTCGCTGATTTTGCAAGATCTCGCGTTTGTGGTTTAACAGATGGGCAAATGTCAAGTCTTCATTCAGTATTCAGGATTGGGAAGAGACCACTCATAACTATCACCTTAGAAACTTTGGACACTCAATGATTTTGGAAGCGACTGCCTGTCCTCCATCAGATACTCTCTGTCTCTACTTATTTTGTATTTGTTTTCCTTTGCTTGGCCTGCTCTGAGAGCTGGCATCTGTTTCCCAGTGCAATTGCTACTTTTCTCTCAGGTGAATTGAAGCACAAGAAACACTGACTGAATTTGATGAAGTTCAAACCCTTCATCCGATTTGAAACCTCGACCCATTGGCGTTTCTCCATCTTTACCACTGTTTCAGCCCAAAACATACACATTCCCTTCAAAGCAGCAACAGCCAGACCCAGGAGCTCACCAGCAGGAATAAACCAATAATATTTATCAGGCTTGGTGACATAATACTTAAACCTGTGAGGTAAAACCCTCAGCATTGATTTAAAAAATGACATTGAGAATAGAAGTCTTTCTCAGATCTCTACAACAGCCGAAATATTTGATATATCAATAAAAACAGCAACTGCATCTGTCCATATTTATCATATGTAACAAAAATTGAAGGCAAATACATAAAACCTCATCAGATGCAATAGACACCACTAATTACATACCTATTAACCCCAGCGGGATTAACAACCCAAGGAATGTATGCATTGAATTTTGCCTTAATCTCTGTTAAAGAAAACTAGATGCAACATCACGGTAAATTACAAAGGAGCAGGCTCAGGACCTTGCCGTCGAATGGCATATCTCTGAGACACAGTGTGGAATTACAGAATATCATCCCTTTCTGGACATTTAATCTGTACGAGTGTGTTCTCTAGGCATGTGAAACAACCCGTCTGCGAAAAGTTTTCCTTCTAGAGGTCACTACAAGTTGATAACGGTGCTACCTGCAGCTGCCTGCATCCCACGCATTAGCTCCACGACCGCCTCATTATTCTGACAACAAGGTGAGCGCAGCTCCATTTCCCTGAAGAAACCTGAACCTTTACAGTTTTATTACAATGTCACTCTGAGTTTTCATGGGTATTAATCACAAAAGTTACATTTTATTTCACTGTGGGATTAAGTAACTTGATCTAAGGTACCTGTTTTGAGGACAGCAGGGCAAGAACAACCTGAAAACGAAAATAAATTGCTTTACCTCTATTACAGCCACTATGATCAATGTGCGCTATTCCATATCTGCTAAGTCACCTCTGCAGCTTTTGGGATTGGCACTTCTGGAGCGTGCTGATCCCTTCAAAGGTTCTGCTGTGTTCCCAGTGTGCCACTGAGTCACAGCAATAGCTCTCAGGAGAATTAGGACATGAGAAAACTCAGGTTTCTTGCTTACTCACTCATCATCCTGCTACTTATCGCATGAACGAGCTGAGGTGCAAGCAAGCACTTCCCAGGATTATCTGTGTATTTTTCCCTTAGGATATCTTGGCTTTCTTTGTGGTTATGTCCTTCACAACTGTGGCACAGATGCTGGGATGGTATACAGGGCTCATGGAGATCTCCAAGGCCCGCTTGGACGCAGCCCTGTGCCACGTGCTCTAGGTGACCCTGTGTGTGCAGGGGGTTGGACTAGATGAACCCTAGAGGTCCCTTCCAACCCTGAGCATTCCATGATTCTATTGAATGATCTATTGATTACTGGAATTGCCATTCTTTCCTTACTAACTACAGAGCGCATCCACATAGCCATTTAGATTAGGAAATAATTTTGAACATGCAAATTTAAAACAGAACGCTCTAAATTCAGAAGGTTTTTGTATGTTTGCCTACATACATGGGAGTAGATAGATGCCTTCTAGTTGATTGTTCTTAACTCCTTTCACAAAAGCATAACCTTGAAAAAGACAGCATTTTTAGACAGAAACAATTTGTTCCAAAATTAGGCTAGAAACTATCAGAAAACATCAGCCGCCCTATAACCATACCCTCCCAGCTAGTCCTGTGGTTGTGACAGTGTCTTCTCTGTGAGAGAGGGGATTGCACAAATAGAACAGGCAGAAAGAGACAGAAAGGAGAGGAAAAAGGAGTTTCACTGTGTATCATCAGTTCCTTAGAGAGGGTACATCTATATTATGGCCTCCCTTGCGGAAAGGCTGAATTTTATGAGCAGAGTTTTATTGAAAAATCTCTAAGTGCCCAAAGGATGCCAAAGCAGTTAGAGGTGCTCTTTCTTTGACAGTATCTCCTGCTGTTTCAGTGTGATGCTGCAGTAGGGCAGGCAGGCTGGGCTCTGCCCAGCACCTCTCCCAGTAAGGTAGAGTCTAGAATGTCTGCCATATATTTCCTTATGTGCAATCAGTACTTCAGACAATCCAAGGCCCTACAAAGACCTTTCCATAAAATTAAAATCTTGTAAAACCTCCACCTTCAGACAACCCCCACTCTGAGATAGCCCATGTATCTTTACAAAATAAAGGCTTGATGGTTCATTCTTCTGAGCCTAATGCTTCCACCTTGTTATCTGTGTCATCACTGATTGTCTTGGAAACCCAGCTCTCCCTAAGGCCAGCTATTAACATCTTTCAGCAAAACAACAGCCTTTATTGTCCTGCTATTTCACAGGAATCCTGTCAAGGCCGGGGCGGATGAATGAGTTACCAGGGGGTAAGCTTGGATATAAATTTACAAGGCCTGTACTCCATCATAATTGTTGGTATGCATAATCCCATCCCTCACACTCAAACAGATGTACATGGAAGTGATTTATCCTCAGGAAAATAAAAGAGGTTGGTTACTTTGCATCTGCTCCATGGAAACAAAGAGGGGGGTGTCCTGGGGCTTACCGTGGAGAAGCCGACATCGAGGGAAATGAGCCACTAACCTTCCTTATGTAACTTGTTCTCCCATCTGTGCCCCCCATCATGTGTCTTCCGCAACACTGAAAATGTTTAGGGAAGGAAATGTTGTCATTTACTTAGTCTGAGAGCCAATTTTCACCCAAATAGCTGGAGTACTTTAGTTGGAAGGAATTGTGTTATCAAGAAGAAAACATCAAACAGCCGTGTCTACACTAAAATTCTTGTCACTGTGACTAGATAGGCAATGACCCTGAAAGGACACGCAGTTTAGATCAGCAGAAGGGTCTTCTCCAAATCCAGCTGTAACGCTTCTCCAGAGACACAACCTAAGAACATTTGGCTATCTGCATTTCTGTGTGTGCCTCAGAGCTGCTGTCATCACGCTGTGCCGGCTAGGGGGTATGATTTGCTCACATTCCCAGCTGACAGTCAGGCCAGCAAAATTCCAGAGTTCAGACATGCCCTCTGGTTCCTCATGTTATTTAGTGGATTGACTATGCAGCCCTACATGGTCCCAGTGAATGAGGAAGCGAATAACTGAAAACCGTAAATACTCATTATGGCTAGTCAACAGCAATGCAATAGTAGGCAGACAAATATTAGAAACGTTCTCTCCCACGTGGGGGAAATGGAATAAGGAACATTTTCAGAAAAATATGCCATGGAGGACATCCATCTTTTCAGTGATTTCAATTCACCCTTCTAACCTATGGTACTAACTCATCCATAACAGCAGCAGAGCTAAAAAGGCTCCTCAAGTCCAGCTTCTACACAGGCTTTATCTTGCTTAGTATTTTCTCTTATGTGAGTATACTGACTTCAGCGAGCTTCAGCTCACACTATCAGGGTTGTTTACTTTATTTCTTCTGACTACTTACCCCTTCTACTGACACTGCAATTGGAATTGCTCTGTAATAATTTGTGAATACAGTATGATGCCCTAATTATTGCAGTGTTGGTTGTATTCATACATTAACTGAACTGAAATGTAGAAAGAGAGGTGAGAAGGAGAGTCATTCTGAGAACATGTGCCACCCTGTGCAGCCACGCTGGGGTATTAGGAGTCACATCCAGAGCAGGCAAAGAGCTGGGCATCAGAACAGCAAAACTATGTCTGGGATCTTGCACCACTGTTGTAGAAACATGAGGAGGGTTGGATTATGTTTCTCTTTCAGCTTCAATCTCCCTGTAGCTAGAAAAGATTACTACACCCTATATGAACAAAAAAACCCCGATGTTATTCAAGACTGTTATTCAAGACTGTATTGTTATGCAAATTTGCCAAAGAGGAGGAAGATGAATTTAGGGATGACACAGGCCCCTTAGGCTGGGTTCCCTTTCTGCTTTACATTGACATAAACAACATGTAAGAGTGGTAAAGCCCATATTAACCACAGAATTAAAATACACTGATCAATCTCCATTGCTGAAGTGCTGTAAGACTAAAGAGTTAAAGAACATAATAATAAAACTGGTTCCCCTAAATTACCTCTTTTATATTCATTGACTGCCCTGCACAAATTCTCCTCTTTGGTCAGCTTTCACCTATAAAAAGTGACTCGGCTCAAGGCATCTGTATAACTATGGTTTTGCACCAGTGTAGAGGACAAGAGGTTTCACTCTCAAAGCCAATATAGCTGGTGCAGAATGATGGTGGAATTGCTGATATTCCAGGACACACCGTGGCCTAGCAGCTGCAAGCGGGATGCAGGGCAGGTTACAGAGAATCAGATAACTCGTGGGAAATCCTGAGCTGAAAAAATCTCAGACTGGAAAGAGCTAGGGAGGAAGATCACATGCACTTGCCCTATTCTTATTTTTTTGCTACATGTCTGCTTATGGCCTCTGTTGAAGGCAGAGTAGCACCCTAGGAGCTCTGAACCTTCTAATGGCTAATCTTATGTTCCTATGACTTAAATCCACTGCATATTTATAGATGTACTCCTTTATGGTCAATCCACAGCTGCTCGCCCTCAGCCTCATGACTAATGCTGCAGACCTATGCCAATAACTCCAAGGTATCCAGTCCTCAAAGGGCTGATTATGTGTGTGCTCAGCTGCACCACGAACATTAGCTGCAGATCACAGGTCTGATGAGATGACAGAGAGGAGGACTGGATGAGGAAACATGATATAACTGAAAGGAACTCTGCATTCATGCTGACATCCTCGGGAATAAACAAAAAAAAGAGAAGCAACAAAAAGAGACAGGCATAAGAAATACAGACCTGGACCCTGGTAGAGTGATACTAAAAGTTTCGCTGCAAATTCAAGGTGTTTTGCAGGAGGGACAGAACCAACTCCAGCTTGCCAAGTTCAGAAATTTAACAGCAAAGCGAGAACCGGCTTCTACAGGAGTTAAATATGTGATTGGTCCATAATCTATAAGAGCAACAAAGGAGAATAAAATTCCCAGTATAACTGCTTTATAAATAATTCCTGTGATACAGGGACCAAGCAATTTATTTAGAGCATTTGAGAGTTTATGCTCAGGAACTACAGTAGTTCAGCTATATTTAAACTCTTTGGCTGGTGGTACTGGGAGCAGGATGACAGTTGTGCAGAATGATTTATTTCTCTACTTTACTCAGATTGTAAAGGTGTGAAGATACAGCTGTGAAAAGGCAGTCTTTCCAGGGGACAATTACGCACTGTGCAAGAGCTGTCCATGCTCGCCCCAGCTTCCTGCCATGTTAGACTTCCCACTCAAAACAGCAATGATGAGCAGTCACCTTCATCCTCCCCATGATCCCTGTCTAGCTTTTAACTGCTCTTTGAGAAGCACTTTGCTAACAGTCCACCCAAATCCACTCATACACATACATTATGTTTCTCAGGTCATGAGCTGCCTCTTTGCCTTACATTGCTATTTCCCTTATACTATATGAACATCAGTAAATGTGTTCAGCTGCGCAATGGGCAAAGGGCACTGCTGGGGACATTCAGGATTTTGCTGTCAGGTAGGATGCTCTTCAGCCCCGGCAGCAAGACAGGAAGCAATACAGCAATATCCACCCCACGGCATGGGTTTAACAAGAGCAAAAGGAAAAACTGTCTTCATGTGTAACCAGCTTTTCATGAGCAGAAATGCACAAAGAGAAAAGTCCAGATGCGGGAAATGCCACAGCAGACAGAGGGACCTATTTATTTTTATACTAATGTGAGATGCTCCCAGTAAACAATGATACATTCATGATTAAGTGTGTTAATAGGAAATGAGATAACGTAAAAAAAAATGCCTCACATTGTTCCTCTAGTTACCAAAGGAAATCTAGGAACACTGGGCTCTGATTACATATTTGATCATGGAAAGATGGCACTAGGAAAATAACACACCCCTCTCTGCTTCCCAAAAGCACAAAGTAGCCAGGCAAAAAGGCTCAGAGCAGCGACGGCTCCGGGGCCAGCGCCAGAGCCCAGCCCTGCAAACACGAACACACTGCACGTGTGCTGCCTGCCTTCTCCACACAGGAGTTCCACTGATATCTTCCCCATATATACTGATGAATTCTCCATACGATAATTGCCAAATGACAGATATTTTGCATGTAGATATGCTGACATGCTCACTAATGCCTGATCACTTCAGCATCTCATTTATCTCTTTCTAAAACTGTCAGCACCAACGCAATTATGTCCACAGCTGCCTCCCTGTCCCGGAATGGTCTGCCAGGCATTACTCCTGAAAAACACTGAGTGGCATCTCTGACTTAGAAATATTTTGTTTTCTAGCTCATTTTAGCTCAGTGGTCATGCTAGGATCTGAATAAGCCCTCGTGGAAATCAAAATTCTTTGTTTGGTCATGTACAACACAGAGATTCTAGCACCCTGCACTTCTTCTACACCTAGAGGGATAACACGGTTTCTGCTGGACCTGCTTTTTCACATCAGTACCCTCCCGTCCAGGGTGAACGATCACAGGATATGATCTCTCAGCCTCCCCTTCCAGCCCAGTGCAGAATCTAAGCAATAGAGACCCCTACATAGTCTCTATAGCAATAAATACTACTTAAATGAGAACGATATTCACATGAGATATGGTTCTCATGTAACCACTGTTAGCTACTCATTAGTAAACAAAGGTATGAAAGGCCAAAGAAAGATGCTTTAAGAAGGGACTTGAACAGAAACCTCAAGTATACTCTGGGGTTTTTCAGTAATTGAGGCACCTCATGATCACCTATTCTATAGGACCTCAAGGAAAGTTTTTGACTTTCAAATGCTGGTGCAAAATTCATCTCCCCAGCCTAAAGCTTTCATCTGACCTGGGACTATGGCAAAAATGGTGAACAGGAAGGGTCAATATGGTACTGATTAAATATCATGGCTGGTTTGAACAGAGCTGCCTAGAATTGTATTTCCAGAGTACATAAACTTGACAGCACATCACTTCTGATCAGCCCTTCAAAAGAAAATTCAGGTAAGTAGGAGCTTCAGGATCTCTCCTGAAATATTTTGATGACATAATGGTTCATTATAACTCGTTCAAGTGAAACAACTCCTGCTGTTTAGGGTAGGCCAAAGTGTGAAGTTACTGTGTCCTAACATAATTCTTTCTATCTCTTAGGTCCTAGAAATCCAGTTAAAATGAAAAACCAGTTTGTAATTGCAAACCACAAAACAATGAAAGAAATATGCAGAGCATCACTTGCTGACAAACCAGAATGTTATCAGAGGAGGAACTTGTTTATAAGGGGCATCTGCTGTTTTTTAAAGTACTGCTAAAAGACTGCACAAGAAGATATGTTTACAGGCAACACAAGAAAACGCCAAGAATAAAACCTGGAGATATTTTAACTGAAGGGTAAAAAAAGGCTGGAAGGCAGCAAATTTGTGAGTCCACAGGTAGGACACTAGGATGCACAGACATTCGGCATCATATAAGCTGCTTACTAAGAAGGGAGATCTCTTTTCCAGTAGGAGGGCATGAGACAGTAGGTATTTTATCCCTTATTACACACAACAACCAAAGAGGCCGATACTGAGCACTTAACTTTTCTATCTGCTATGTCCTATTATTTTTTCCTCTTAATACTGCGAACAGTAACTGCTTTTTCAACACTGTTAACGATAGTTAATACTTGGATTAAATGAGAGCTGAGGTGGAGAGAGAAAGATAAAGTGTAGAGAGGATACTGTTTCAACAGACTAGTTCAGATATTGACTGCTGGCCCGTGCTAAGTAAGCGATCAGTCCCAAAAAATCCATCATAAGAACAGCAGCTTTGCCAGGCACTACTACAAAGGGGATAGGGAATAACTTTAAATCAAGGCCAAAAAACACAACTGAGATTAGACAGACTCACCAAGGGTAGAATCATCACTGGCTATGTATGAAAAGCAGTCTGCTGGCCACCACTCTGGCTGTCTCTAACCTGCTGCCAGAGACAGGGAGGGAAAGCAGAAAAGGCCACTGGGACTTGCTTCTTTGCTTGACCTCCAAGACACAGCTGTTGTGGCGAGGAGGTAGCAGAAAAGCAATACAAATTATGAAATCTGTTAGCCATAGGGAACATGATGGACCCTCTTCTCCTATATCCCTCATATCTGCCATACTGATGTTGTAAAAGGTATATTAGTGCCCCAGGAGTACTGAAGGACTCCAGAAACGAAAGGGCAGAAGAAGGACAAAGATGTAAACAGCAAGGGAGATGGAAGACTAGACAACCAAAAGGAAGTGGCAACTACCTTGCCCAAAATAAATGGAGAAGCACTTGCCTAAACGGACTTTTGATCTGATACCGTCTTTGACTTCTTCTGATCCCATCAGCCAAACGCTCAGGGAGATAATTCTTTGTACAACATCAGCAAATTAGTTCTGTCTCCAGTTGTACCTGGTGGAGAGCTGTAAGGGAGAAAAGACAGGAATGTAGTCTGGCCAATTACAGACTAAAGAGAATAGGGAAAAAAAGAATTCTTAACCCTGAAGGAATCAACAAAAAAACCAAAAACTGATAAACTGGTTTTCTTAATGTAGAGCTGTAAGCATGGGTGAGCCTGCAGAATAGGAGAGATTCATACAGGGATTCTGATCACAGAATGCCAGTACATAGCACAGTGGTCACCTCAAACTTACATGTGAACATAGAGCCAAGGGGTTCCAGTACTTGCATTTGTTTCTCATCTTTCATCTGCAATGGAGCTTGTGAGGGCAACCACATGGGAAAAGTCAATTACCTTTCTGCCACAGCACACACCATAAAATGTTACATCCTTTATCTCATCTCAGGGGTATCTCATCTCGGGGGTGCCAAAAGTCAGGTCAGAGAACCTGAGACATGGAGGAAAGTCTGCAGGCACTGAGTCAAGGAGGCTGCTCCTCCCTCATGGACCTATTTGAAGGGTAGGAAAAAAAAATCTCTTTTATCCGCCTAATGTGTCCACCTAGACATAATTCAGCCTGCTGCACACTATGAAAGAAAAGCACAAAGATGTCAAGAACTGCTGCCATGGACCTGAGCACCAGGTACAGCTCTGGGGAGATTTCAGAAGCATCATCTTGTCTCCTCATTATTCTTGATGAAATGAAAGGACACCGTCCACTCCACGTTCTGCAGTTCAAGTATAATCATGTCTCCATCCTCTTCAGTGTGTTTGTATCTATCTAATAAGATCCAGGAGCCGTTTGGCCTGGTGTACATGAGCCTATTGCCACACAACCCACAGGAACGGAAACTGTCAGACCTCAGTGGGTCACACAGCACAGGCAGGGCCTAAAAACCACGGTGCCTCCCTCCCCATACAGCAAAGCAGAAGACGGGAAGGAAAAGATGCTGCCAGATGTTTTCTACATTGATTCTTTTAACACTCTCCAGTCACCTACTTCAAGCCTCATAAATACCTGCAGGGTCAGAACTCTGTCCTCACGAGTTGCTGTAGTGACCTTGATAAGTGGCACAGCTATTATACAGTCCTTTCATCGGAAGGAATTCCCCCCAGTACAATATTTTGCTCATTCAGTCTTGTTTCTCCTTCAAGCAAAATCTGCCACAACTGACTACTTCCAGTTTGATTTTGCTTCCTCCTCTTATTTTACTTTGCATGTTGTCCCAGCCTCCCCTCTTTCAGAGGTGTCTCCCTGGGGAAATTCATGTCCCTTGTACTTTTTACTCTGTGCGCATAATAGAACATTATCTGCATAATTTATCTTTCACTACATGTTGTCTTCCTTCTGGCTAAGTGTTTTTCTAAAATAAATATATATACTCATTGCATGCACTGTGAAAAAGAGCCAAAAAGCCTGTCCTATGTGAAAACCCTGTAGTAGCAAACACCTTAACCATCAGGAATATATTGGTTCTGCTCTTTAGGTAGGTCAAATATTACTGCAAAGTTGCTTTCCCATCTGCCGCTTTCTACATTCTGTAGTGTTCCATTCTTTCTGTAGATCTAATGAAACTTCCCCTTCTTCCCAAGGCTGAATCCACATCAAATTTGGAATTGAAATCTAGCCACAAGCAAAGGAATTTAATAAGGCAAGTATCTGCCTATACTCCATCTTATCATATCTCTGAATAGCAGGGTATGAAACAACAACAAATGTATAAGGCTGGAGAGGGTGGGAGCATTGACCATGGACTAATTAGTGTGACAATAACGTCTGGCAACGAAGGCAGAAATAATTACTTCAGTGTAGCTTTCAAGAAGCCCAAATGCCAACTAGTACATACTAGAATGTCCAAGGGAGCTGACAAAGCATTTGACCATGTCTTGAAGTTGCATGTGCCAGAGCTGCTGGGGTCCAGTCAATACAACCTTCTTTTATGCTCTCCTGAGCATGAGGAAAACACTGCAAGTTGATGATGTTGCTGAGATTTCCAAATGCTTATAGCTATTGAGAAAGAAAATTTGGGACTCTCCAAAGTCTACAGGAGCCATTCTGGTTCCTAAGCATAGGTGTTCGATACCATTTCATACAACAAGGGGTCCCACCTGACCAGACATGATCTCCAGAAAGCCTTGCGAATTCCTTAAAGCAATTTATGATTCTTAGAGGAGCAATCTGAATAAAGCAACCTGAAGTTAGCTTCAATATTAATTCCCAGTGCACTACAACATGGATCTTGTTTAGGGAGAATAATTGTCAAGAGGGCCCTTTGTCCCAAAAGGATTCCCACAGTGCAATGAGAGGCTGTCTTTATATCTAATAAATGATAATATGGCAGCGGAAACCTGAATCTCAGCTGATTAAATTCGGATTTCATCGAAAACATGCTCCCTTCAGAGCCGGGAATATGGCACCTGTTGGAGGAGCTGTAAAGTTCTGAAGAACAAAATAAACAGTGTCTCCTCAATTCTTTTGACAGTAATGGTCAAACTCTGTCCTTCAGGCAGGTGATGTCCCATTGCCTTGTCATCTTTTACTTTCATCTTCATTTTCTCATTAGCCTGGTTTTCCTTGAAAGATCATGAAAGAGTCTCCAAGAGGAAATTACAAAAGGAAACAGTGAGAGAATTGGTCAGCTGGCTCCTATTTTCTTTTCATGGAGCACATGTCTGATCTCAGTGACCTTGTTGTCTTTCAGGGGACAGAAATACTGCAAACCCACCTCTAGGCCCTCTAATTTTCAACGGCAAGCCCTGTGAGACTAGCTAATCACAGTGCCTTACTGTCAATGTGGATTCCCTGGGAACAGCTATCAGCACCCACTCAAATGTCAACACCTAGAGCAAAGACTAATGCAAGCACGGTCGCTTTATCAGCATGAGCTGTCCTAGAGATTTAATGATTTGGAGAAAGAACCTGAGTTGTAGTAACACTTAATAGCTTCATCTGAGAGGTACCAGATAAGTCTAAATTGCCAGAAGAAGAAATTAATTTTCTACCATTTTCTGTCTTAGTTAAAATTGTCTGTGTGCCAGTTATGTGATGAAGATGAGAACATGTCACGCATTGTAATCAAAGGTAGATGACTTCTCACCCTCACTCTGAGTTGGTGAAGCCTCTGTTTCATCCCCTTCTGAGCACTGAACCTCAAAAGAGAAGCGAACGACTGGAGAAAGTCCTGAAGAGAGCAACATGAACACTCAAAGAACATGATGTTTGAAGGTAGCAATGAGAAAACTGGAATATTCCAGGCAGAGAAGAGAAAATGAGCTGTAGTCTCCAACAGCATAAAGGATATTACAAAGAGAAAGGAAATAACCAGTTTGCCATGACCAGGATGGCTAGGCAAGAAATAACGGGATTACACAGCAGCAAGAGAGATCAGGGCTGGACATTAGGACAAGCTTAGTGAACAGAGTAGAGCACCGGGGTGGATTTCCTAGAGGTCTCCCTGTTGGCCTTCAAAGAATAAACACCTGTCAGAAACGGCATTATGTAGAGCTGATCCTTGCTAAAAGGGTGAAAAATAGATGAAAGAACAAACCTTTTAAAGTCCTTCCTCCCGTTTCTTCTCTAATCCTTTAAGACTACTGAAGAGATCCCAGACTTTCCAAAATCCCAAGGACATGGTCAGAGAGAGCTACAAAAAAAAGCCTCCTGCAATGAAATTAGTCATTAAACACTTTTCAATGACCAAGAGGGCTGTCTAGAATAACCTGTAGTGCATTTACACCAAGAGGGGGGTGAACCTCTGTCTCAATTTAGCAAAATATTTAAGGAACACACAAACTTCAAATAAGAACATTAGTTTCACTGATACCTCCAAAATGGATACCTGCATGGTGAAGGTTAAATGTATTTTTGCAGAATTGGGATCTAACTACAGCATCTTCTCCCTGCCCACTGAAATAGGCTCTGCTGTCAATACAAAATTTTGCAGCATAGAAACTTCTATATCCTCGAGTAGTCTCATAATCTAACACACAAAAGAATAGTTCTGCCATTACTAGATAAAGGCTCCAAATAAGAAAGGCAACGTTCCCCAGGGCCAGCGCCTGTGGCCCTCTCATTACTGCAGTATAAGCATAGAATTGTTTGTCAGACTGATCTTTCTCTGTCTGTTTCTTCATATCAGGGGTAGAGATAAGAATTCTCTGGGGTCCTCAAAATGTAATTACTTTCCTTTCTGCATAGGGAAGAGTTCATTCAAGGCTCTGTTTGCAACCTTAGTCACTTTCATCTATATTATCAGGAATACAGACTCTCCTATGAGGTGTGCCCAAAATGGTTTATATGCTTTCCAGAAGACAGGAGGTCCCTATAGAGTAGTCCCTTGGGGTTTTTTTGACTAGTCAATAGCCTTCAATAGTCCAGTACACAGGCATAAACGTTGTTACTTTGCAATGGCTCTTAGGACCTGCAAGTCAACATGTGACATGTAGACATGTCACAGTTCCAGAAACATGAGATTATATTTCTTCACAATGGAAATGTGTTATTGGATGGGACACTAATCTTGTGGGCTTTATCCATGTCTGCTATGGGAATGTTCCACTGTCAGAGTGCAACATACTCTTTTTTTCTAGGAGCGTTTCCTTGGAAATTGTCCTGAAAGAAGCTAGGAGCTGCCTGCTGTGCTCATGAGACCACTGTCCTGGACCCAGGATAACTAGTGATCCAAATTCCACTCCAGAACACAAAAAGGCAGATTACACAGCACAGTACCAGGAAGCCAGTGGCTCTAAGTATTTACACAGCTGCATGCTTATCCCCAGATAAATTTAAAAGAACTCCATTTAAGGCCATAGAGTTACCACACTAATATCAGAATTAAATCTCTTTTTACTTCATTACAAGCCTCAGGCAAGGGAGACCAGGTTTAACCTTAGCATCATTCTGTTTCCATCAGTGTATAGTGATGCTGCGTGTGCTGGGAGGAGAGGTATTTATTTAATGCATTTATTTGTGTGGCACTACAGAATGTGAGATCCGAACACTGAAATCCTACTCCCCGCAGTAGTGTGTACACATTGGCTAATATAGATTTACTCTAGGAGAAAAAAAAAAGACATTGAAATAAGCTACATGGCAGAATATTCTGTGCAAAGCATCAAGGGAAAGAATGCAACAGAAAGAAAGAGAGAGATTAAATGATATATCCAACAATATTCAGGAAACCTGTGTCATAGCAGAGAACTGAATTCACATCTGTTCTGCTCCAGCTTGGCGCATTTTCTACAAGCAGCCTCCCTCAACATGATTCAGTTTTGGTCATTTTTCCAAAAAGGAAAAGAAGAAACAAGAAAAGAAAATACTGAAGGAACTCTAACCCCACTACTGAGAGCTCTTCATGGTGCCTGGGTAGTTAAGCTTTGCTTTAAATAATGAATGGCAGAATGTAATGCAATTTAAATCAGCAGAGGCAGCCAGGATGGTAGGGGAGATAGAGGTGAGTCCTGAACAGCACAGGCCAAAGGAGAGAATATTATAGGAAAGAAACCTCTGAGCCACAATAGTGGCTTTACTGAAGAGAACTTAACTAGGTTGGAGCGACCTCTGAGAGTACCAGAATTTTAACAGCCAAATTCTAATGTGAACGATTATGTATATTCTTACTTAGACTGCCCTTGTAGACCATTTTGCCCATAGACTATCCTGCTCAGCACAATGTTAATTTTGCAGCTCTGCTGAAGCAGCTGCTTATAAGACGATAAACAGAAAATGATGCCTTTAACAGCTGCCAGATGCCTTGACTGAGAGGGATGATAAAATTATTTACCTGAAGATATTAATGTCATGAAGGGTGCATCAACTTTCTATCAGAGCTGCTCTGAACAGGAGGAGAAGCAGACAGGAAAGGACATCTTTTCTTCATTCAGATTTCAGCTCATCATGATAGATTCCACACTTATAACTAAGAGAAGATCCTTCTGGAAAAAAAAAAAGTATCTTTTTTCTTTATCTGCCCATTCTTCTCTAAAGCTTCTTTCCTGCAGAATTTTGCAAGAAGAACTGCTGAGTGAATTCCAGTCCCAGGCGAAACGTGGAGTCTCCAGCCAACAGAATCCAGGGACTTCATGACCCTTCTGCTTTATCCAGCCCCAGTAAAGATGGCAAAGGTAGAGAAAAGGAAGAAAGGAAAGCGGTGTGAGGAATCATGAAGTTCAAGTAATGGTGAAGAACCCTGCTGAGCCCCATTCCAAACCATGCTACCATCACACACTCCCACCTCAGATAAATGAGAAGAAAACGGACAGGGTTCTGGGGAGAGGCTGTGGGACTTCTACACACAAGCAGGGCAGCTCCTGTGCACCCTGGTCCCAACAACCAAGCACTGGGGTATGAAAATAGAGGGAATCGCTTGTGGTTGGGCTACCCGACCTCCTGTCTCATCTGACCATAAAATGTCTCCTTCACTGGTCAGCGCCACTTGTCCTAATTCAGGTGCTTACAGAAATACATAGATTTAAGAATGAAACATAAGGAAAATATTCCCAATTTTCAACCATTTATTTTCCTGAGTATCTGCCCTCTCTTTATCTATTTTTGAAGCTGGAACAAGTCACTATCATTTATTCCAATTAAGAGCAGCGAATTCTTTCAGAGAAAAGGGCAGACACTGTGATAGCCACACTTGAACAGTGCCAATAGGATCTACCTGCCCAAAGTGATGAAACTGAATTCAGTGCCGGGCAGCAAGGTGATATTAGCTCAGGTACAATCCCTCAGAACTCCACCTGGCTCCGTCATACATTTCTGCCTCCATCACAGCCTTGTCAATACCATTTCCATGCTGGCTGCACACCAGCTTTTTTGCAGTCTAACGTGCATTCCATAGGAGTGCAGCAGGAATGACAGAATGGGGTTAGGACACTAGAAAAGCCACATTATTTTTTCATCCTCGAGGTAGAAAAGAGAAGGTAGGACACCAAAGACTCAGTTCTAGGCTGCTGCTGCAACTGAGGGAGAAGTAAGAAAGACAGAAGAGAGCTGTCCTCACTTACCCAGTCTAAATGCAGGGAAGTTTTGCAGACATTTCCCACTAGTCTTTCCACTTACTATATTTCAAGGGCAGTGTCATCTCCATTTTAATACACTCTGTCATCCAGAGCTGGGCTAATCATTGCTGCAAAGACTGGAGACAGCCACTTGGGAATCCATCTTCCCAAATGTTCCCCATGCTGCATATATTCATGGCCCTGCCCTGACACAAGCTGTTCCTTGGTGACTTTGGAAGAACTCAATCTAAAGGATGCAGCGCGAAAAATGAATATACTTGACAAAGGAATCAAAGGACAATTCTCCAAGGTCCTAAGCTTGAGTTAAGGTATCCAGCAGTAACCTTGGTTCTTCTCTCCTCAGCACAGCTTGGTCAATGCCTTTCTTTAAGTATATGTAAAGAGCGGAGCTCAGAGGTTTGCAGGCCAATGAGACCACACAGAACAACGAGGACAAAGCTTATACTGGAAGCAACAAAGCCACCTTCACTCACTGTTGAGCTGAAGGTCACAAAGCTCCGTCCAGTTAATCTGACAAATGGAGGGGTTAAGTGGAAGTGTGGAATTTTTGTACAGTTGGGTTGGAGACTACATCTTGAATGTTGGCTCTGCAACAGCCATCTCATCCAAGCAGCAACAATGAGAAAGGAGGGTCTTGGATCATCTTCCTCTCCTAACTTTTCCAAGTATGACAGATTTTTGCAATAAAGACACACAGCTCTAAAAAACCCTACACTTTTGTTTGTATTTTCAAACAAAGAGCAGAGAAAATTCAGGCAAGCTTCTCCAAGGGGAACGGCACACATCAGTGTTTGGTTTATACAAGGAAGGTATTTGCATAGAGGTTGGTATTTGTGCTAGTCACTTGAGGGAGACAGAGCGCCACACTGAATTTGCCTATATTTCAAATGGTCAACCTTCAAGGCAAAGGAAAGAGAACTGTACAAACTTTATGGTTTCTGAAAGGCCGGAAGATATCTATTAGCTTCTGAAAGCAAGAGAATTAAGAATGGATGGCAAAATCTGCACAGAAATAGAACAGTAAGCTGAAAGATCTCATGAGACAATGGAGACGGATCTCCAAATGTGAGGCTCAGCATAGCCTCAACGTTCAGTTGAGACAGTGGCAAGGGTGGAATAATCTGCTTGAAAGGATCCAAACTCATTGTAACATTTGGTGACGGATAGAAAGCTTGAGAACATGAAGGTCTCTTCAATCAGCTTAGTGCGAGCAGTGAGACATCTGCTCACAAGATCTGAAGTTTCATCAAAGCATCTAAAACTTCTTTACAAGAAAGAAAATGCCAAGATACTCTGAAGTGAAGTAGAGAAAACAAGAGCAAGTCTCTTGGTGAGTGATATATTAATATCTCGGTATCATAAATCTGAAAGGAAAAGGTAAAAAAACAATGCCACAATTTCAAAAGGCCAATTGTAAAAATAGTAGAGAGGTTTCTTCATAGAGAAAGGCCACAAAAGTGATGAACACTGAACACAAATGAGAAGATGCATGAGATGACACAGCCATGAACATGAACAGCATGTGAAATACCACATTGGGCAGTTCTGCCTTTTCACTGTCATTTGAGAAAATAGTTTGGGACAATCAGTGCAATTAAAACAAAACTTGCTTATACAATCTATAAATAAAACACTTTTTATTAAGCATAACCAACCCCTGGAACTCTCTGCTATGCGATGTAACAGCAGCAACCAGCTAGGCTTCCCTAACCTAAAAGAGAATAAGGTACTGCATGTAAAAGGCATGAAACGATGTCTAGCATTAAGGATACCTGAACATTTTCTATTTATTGACTTGTCTCTCTTTTTTCAAGTTCCCTTCCTTCCACCACAAACAAGTGTGGTTTGCCACCTTGCAGCCACACAACAGGCCTTTTTGGAAAGCCCCATCTGAAACAGCTGAGCCCCCTCCCAGGCCTGGGTTTTCCTCTAGAAGCACCACCCTTGCACTCAGGACTACAGAGGGAGCCTCTCCCTTGTCATTAACCAGCGTTCCCAACTCAATTAGCTAGCCCCAAGAGAAAGGAACACATTAGAGAAACTCCATTCAACCATTAAATTGGGTTGTGTCTACGGCTTTCTTGGGGGGATCACAAATGAGAACAGGGTTTCCCTTAGAACTCCCTGGATCCTGTAATATCAAGGCAGAGGTAGGGTAAATATTTCATTCCTGTCAACACCTCTGGTCTATCACTGCAGTTTCTAGGCACGCCTGTGAGCCAAAAATAGTTCAGCAGTTTGAGGAAGTCACTGCATCCGTGCTGGACTGGACATGTGTGTGTTAACTGCATCACTGACCATATAATGTCCTTAGGTATAAGTGCAGCATTCATGTGCTTTTACAGCTGACGTTCTAGTGTAATTCTACCTTCAAAGTACAACTGCAAAATCAGTGCAGAAACCGGCTCAGTCTAAACCTCTGAAGCTGGAGGAACTCTGTGAAAAGCCTTCTGGTATGGCGGGTTGGAGCTGGGCAAACAAATCTATGCGTGAAAGCGCTAGCACCCAACTGCGCTGTCCTCTCTGTTATTACAGGCTATCGGTCTTTGAAATGATGACAACTTCACTTGGAAATGCTCTGATGCACCTGGATGGTTTTAGAAAGGGAAAGGCCTGGGGGCTTCCCTTTCAACTTAAAATGGAAATATATTTCTATGAAAACTGGTCATGCTACTTTTCATCGCCGAGATGTCTTTGGTGTCAATGACAGGAACATGCAGTTTCCCACAGGCAGGCAATGATCAAACTTGTCTCCTGACAACTTAGGGGCTTCAGTGAAAAACTGTAGTTTTTTCAACCTAACTTTGCTGAGCCCCTCATTACCTGGGGATAGACTTGACCTTGCAGCATTTTCCAATCTCTTGGACAGTCTGCCAAGCAGAGAGACGCTTTTGGGGTAAGATCTGTCCCACAGCTGGCTGAGGCTAGCAAATAGATGGAAAAAACAACTAAATACTCAACCAGATGATCAATTCCAGGTCTTACTCCCAGCACCTCTAAGGAAAGATCTGTTTCTTAGCTCTCACTGGATGCCTTGTTCTCTGAGAAATAGACCATTTTCTTTCCAAACAGTGGTATGAAATTCTTCAGACCAATACTGAGATTGAAACCAGCAACCCTGGGACTTCTAACAAACTATTCACTATATAACCAGATTATTAGCTGAAGAACTCTGCCTAAACCAAGGAAAAACTCAGAAAACGCAAAGTCACTTGAAGGAAGTTAAAAATGATTCTCCAACACAGGCAGTATGATTTACAACCACAGAGCCAGCGCTGGATGCTTCGGAGTTGCTCTAAACTTCGAAAGAAATAAAGAAGAACCAGTGGCATGTGAATCCACTGGCTCTCGTGTAGCCATACGGTACCAAAATGCACTTTAACATAGAGCCGGGTTCCCCTCAGAACCTGCTCCTCTCCCTACCTGACCAGGTTACATACAGAAATACACCAAATATCTGCAGTACGTAACTTTGGCCACCCCCGGAGCAGCGACTCCTACAGAGTCCTCCCGATTTCCAGGCTCCCCAAAGCCAAAGACAACAAGAGGAACCTGTGTTCAGCTGTTCCCTCTGCACAGAGATTAATTCACTGACAAGGCTCCTAGTAACGTGCCAGCTCATTAATTACTGTACGAACTGTGTCAGCCAGACGTAGGCAAGGTGGCTGCTGAAAATGGGCACACACAACCACGTATTAGTGCTTGCTACTCTGCCCATTAGGCACTGAAAAAAAATACAACGGTAACACGTGGCAAAGTTTCCTTAGACATGAAATATCACATACGGCAGGGAATTATTAATATAAAACCTGATATAAATCTGTGCTGGGGGAACAGAATACAAGCAGATTTGCCCCTTAAGTCACTCAGTACTATTGTAAGGATTGAATTATTAGGCTGTGTCCTATGGGAGCAATGGAGTCCTGGAAGTTTGAAGTGTCTCCTGGCTGCAGAAGGTGGCACGGATAGATCCCAAAAGGCTTGACCTGCATCTCAGCTGCGTTTCTATCTGGCTGGTGGGAGAAAATTCATCTTCAGTAGACGCTACCCTTGTTATTAATAGCACCAAAAGGACCAAGTCTAGTGGAACAAAACAAAAAGAGATGAGGCTCAATAGGCAGACCTGAAATGCAGGGTCTGCTTACAGAAGTGCTTGACCCACAAGCCTGTACTGCCTATAAAGAGAAGGCAGTTCTCCAAAAGGAGAAGTGGCTGCAGCCCATTTCAGACCTCACAGTTGGTAGCTCTGCCTGGTATCTCCCTCAGAGACAGAATAAGGAATTCTTTGATTCACTATTAAAATTCATCATTCTCCTTGTAATGACAAAATGGAGCTAAGGAGCCTGGGATATGACCTAGGAAACCCACCAAGGCCAATACTTTGTCACACTCTAGTGCTTCTGTGCCCCTGTCACTATGCAGAACAGCTTCATAGACAGACTGCAATGGAAGCTGGGGCTGCTCCCCACGGGAAGGACACACGTTTCCAATAAAGGAGCATTTGGACATCAGGCAATGGGAAGCAAAGTCTTGCCAATGAATTGAACACGCTTCCATTGGCTCAAAGGGAATTAAAGGAGCACAGAACATAAGCTGGAGAAACTTAAGGTTGTTTAAACTTGCAGAAAGCTCAGATGAGCACTGGAGCAGCTACTAGAACAAAAGGAAGATCCAGTTTACCAGTCTACATCCAAACAAGTTCTACATCCAAACGAGAGTCAGAGAGGAGAAGGTGCTAAGTCAAGAGCTATGGCAGTATCTTACCACGCTCCCAGTCATCCTCTATCCATAACCCTCTCTATCACACAGGGTAACCTTCCCGCACCCTCCAGAACTGTCTCCCTTCATTCCACCCCTTCCATTTGCAGGATTTCACTTTATTTTGCCTCTCTCACTTTTCTTTGGCCAGTCTCATTGTTGGCCATAGGGCTTGCAGGCATTATTTTTACCGTCTGATATAAAAAGGGATATGACAGGCCTCTGCTGTAAAATGCCAAGTGTCAAACCATAAGGAATTCCACAAATAATAATCCTATGTCCAAAAGAAAAGGCCAAAATACAGATGGCTCGAGTGCATTTCTATCTCCATCATCACTGCAGAGAGAAATGTGCTCCTGCTCAGCACACTTCTGCTGAGGTTTGTGAGGTTTCTAGTGGAGATACCACAGAGAGCTCTGCCAGAGGGAACACAAGCAACAGTGCAATCCCACACGATCAGGAGAGGGCTGGCAGAGAACTAGTGCCTCAAGGTGACAGTGGTGCATGTGTCACAAACCTAGAGTGGCTGCCTTGAAATCAGTATTTGCTGATGCAAAGCACAAAATGAGTGACATGGGTTCCCCTTAGGGGCACATAATGAGGCCTGGAAAGAAAACTGGTGAAGGAGAGCAGAGAGTTTCACCTGACTGTGTGAGGTTGATTCCAGGCAACTGGCTGAAGTTCACTGCAGAGCAGGGAGAAAGGACTGATGTGCTGGAGGAAAGAGGAGCAGGAGCAGCTGCTCTCTGGGCTCAAAGGGAGCTGGTGGGCTGGGAGATTAGAGACACATGTGATGGGCAAGAAAGAGGAATGGATGGGAAATCAGAAATGAGGCCAGTGATTCAGATAAAAATGGATTAGAATGGGATAAAGACAGCAGGGAGGGAGTCAAAGAATGTGAAATTAAGGACTACACAGGACCAAAAACATGCAGGATAGCGGAAGAGGGAGAGCTGTTCAAGGGAAATGAAGTCGCAGGGTCTCCTGGATCCTACTGATGGTTTTCGGATGGGCAGGATCAGAATAGATTCAGGATGGGGGTGGAGGTTGGTGGGGGAATAGACACAAAGCAGAGCAAGAGACACGTCTAAAACCCAAACACCCTGGAGCAGAGCAGGGGGACTGCTGGACCTCCCGACTATCCCCAGCCAGCCAGCTCGGCAGCAAACCTTTCTGCACAGCACAGGAACTCAGCGATACTCTGATCATCAAGCTGTACCCAGAGCTCCAAAGGTACTGGATGTGCTCATGGACGATCGCTCCGTCAGCAGCTATTAAACAGAGTGCACATACTGCTCAGGAGCCAGGAGAATACCATGTTTCTTATGTTATGGTCTCTATTTAGCAACATGATCCTGGGCCAGCTGGACTTCTGATCAGAGCCAGTGCAACAGAAAGCAGGAGCTAAATGAAAGAGACAGCTTCGTCCCTGGGGACACCCTGCTGTCCACAGGGTGGGCTCAGCACGGCCATGGTGGAAGGCTTGGTCCCCAGGGTAGCCGAGTACTGCCACTTCTTGCATGTGCCAGATGCCGTGTCATAGTGCAGTGACCCATCATGTGGCCACTGCACGGTTCATCATGCATGGAGAAAGAGATAATTGAGAGGTCTGAATTGCGCTGTGAGCAGATTACAGAGAAACAGCAAAAGTGCTGGCTCCATTCCTTGATCTCCTGGGCTAGGAATCAACTCATTTGCAAGTTTGGTCAGGCAAGCGCAGCTACACTGCGTGTCTCTGCTCCTTCCAGCTCACATCTCTGTTTGCTTTTCCCTGCCATCCTTTAGCATTTGCTAAAACAGATTTTTGCACTGCAGTTATTGTGAAACAAGCCAGAGCAGATCTTCCCTTCGAGCAACTAGCTCCAGGACCACAGCCTTCACACCGCAGTGACAGCGGCTGCCCAATCCACCCCTCCTTGACCGACCTAGACTCCTTGTATGTGGGCACTATAGTACATAGAGGAGAGGGCAAAATGCCTCTAAAATAAGCAGTGGATAGTTTGGCTGTCGTCCTGCTTATAAATGCATATGCTGGCTCAGAGAGCAGTGCAAGGGCAGAAACAACCAAGCCAAAAGTAGGAGAACAGATGATGCCTAATTCTTCCTAAGATGCTGAAGAAATACACGTGTAACTACAGCCTAAATTAGATTACCTTCAAGTCTGTAGTGCTACAAAGACCATGGGTTATCCTATTTGCTCCTCTTCACTGGAAGATCTTTTAGCATCTTCTCTGCTATCTGCTAGGTATGTAACTTGTCTGATTATTCTGCAGAGGAGTTCCCAATTCTTGGCTGACAAGAGAAACTGAGGAAGACAAAAGCAAACAGAACCCGAAATTGCAGTCCAATTTTCTAAATATCTCACATTTTATAAAGATCTCATGGAAATAGTCCTATGTGAAGAGGCCAGCAGAATGGCCTGAGTCTTCCCTGCTCTTCACATGCAGGTCACATCCCCAGAGCAGCCCACTGCTTCTCCCTAGGCCTGGAAGCATGTGCTGTGCCACCGGTCCAATTCCCTTATTTCCTTCCCTTATTCCCGAAGAACAAAAAGAGAAGAGCTGAGGGTAAAAAGAGAAGAAAATGGGAAGAGGAGAGGAACAAGAGGAACCTACTTTGAGCAATTGGGGTTAATCTGACTGAAAGCGTAAATCCATGTTAGCAGCTAATCCAGTTAGTAAGGCTTTCATTGGGGGCTTTGAGAAATCCCTTAACCTCTTGCTGTAAACTAGGAGCAGCTTAACAGCTCAATGTTCAAGAGAAAAGCCTGTCAATAATGCTGCTAAGCAGGTATTTAGGAGGATTTAAGGAACAAGCATGTGACACCTCTTCTTTAATGAGGAAATTGCACTTCTCTGCAGGAACGAAGTGGTCATTATTACTTCTAATTTTTCTTGCTATCTGCTTTTTAAGATTTTAAACAAGAAGATGCAGATATGGTCTCTGTCAACCAGGGCAGTATTCCTTCCTGTACGAAGCACAGGAAACAACAGCTTTTGATAGTGTTTTTATACATCTCCTGGATTCTTTGTCCTTTGAGGTCTTTAGTGCAGACTCTAATAGTCAAAACTTAAATGAACTTTCCCATGATGATCCCAGGTGATGCCATCCTGATTCTTCAGCAAAGGCAAAACGTGTGCAGGACGAGAACACAAACACACCTAAAGGTAAACGTCACCCCTGCCTGAAACAGATGATACCCAGAGCATCAGAGGAAGGAGGATGATTGAGACTCACCCATCCCTGGCTTCTCCAGATACCCAACTGCTGGAAGATGCACAGCCACGCTCTGGATTGTGTTCACTTTTCTTATCCCTCTAAAACTGTGCAAGAAAGCCAATCACCTTCATCATCTCTGTGGGTTGCTACAATCCTCTCACAGACAACGGGATCAAAGGCAGGAATACTCACTTCATTCCTGGGGATGTCTGGGAACGTTGTGCTGGGCAGAGCATACACTGCAGACAGCAGCACGTTTCACCTACGCCTACTGCAGCGCAGGCAGAGTATTTCACTCTTCCAGCTTCGGTCAGAGTGTTTTAGAAGAAAGTGAAAAGAAAACCCCAGTAAAATTAATGCCCCATTATGCATGGAGAAACAATGCTGATGAAAGGAAGGTCCTGCTGAGGATGCCAATTCCATTCAGCGGGTCAGTTTGGAGATGCAAGGGCAGGAGTGCAAGTTCAGCCCTCTCCAGTGGGACTATTCTGCTTCCAAGTCCAACTCAGCGCCAGCTCCAGTTTCTGTGGGTGCTTAGCCCAAGCTGAGAAGCAATCTGAGAAACAAATCTGCTGCACAATGAGCAAGAAAGATCCTCAAGCCAGCTCAGTGGGGACTACCATTATTTTGGAAGCTCCAGAAACAACCAAGAATTTCTGCTGTATTATCCTGGCCACCCTGTTACTGACAGAGAATGGGGTAGTTGGGAGCTATGGGGAAAAAAAAAAGGAAAAAAGAAAGAGAGGATATACATGGTGTCAAAAGGTGTGTGTGATACAAGCATAGAGAATGGGACCCAAAGATCAGGGTATTTCCCAGCCTTCCTTTCTGATCTACACCAGGAGATTTAGCCAGGGAAAGCAGTTCAGCAAGACTGCTCTGCCTCTTAGTTTCCAGATACACACTCCTTTTTCCATTCACTTTTGCAGATAAAAGGTCATTCTGCAGGTTTTTTTTCTTCCCTATGAAGGAAAAACACAGTATTACCTTTGATATTTACTGTGTGCAACCACAGAACATTAAAGCAGCTTTACCACTGCCGTGCGGAGAGAGGCGGCTCATCGCCCTGCCGGTACCGCAGCAGAACCGGGAGCTCCAGCCCGAATTCATTCAGCCCTAAAACAGGCCGCGAAAGACACTGTGTAGGAAGATGCAAGAGAAAATAATTCCACTTTGAGCATCCAATCAGTATTTCCATAGTGTGTGGGTTTTGTGTTACTCGAGAGTATTTCCATTTCTCTTCTCTTCAGAGTCTGACTTATTCTGCTGATAAGGGCAAAAAATTTTCCATGAACTCACGCGGACATTAAACGACTTACAGAAAGATTGTCTTTATGGGAGGCCTGCTTAATGAGACCATGATCCGTGATCCCTTGTGAATAACTTTGGTAGGCAGAACTACAGCACGCGGACTAATTAACCTACAACACTGCCATTAAAAAGTCAAGTCATGAGTTAATACACTGACTAGAATAGTGTTTTTCCTTTCATAAATTATATGTTCCTATAGTTCAATTAGTTTCAACTACTGTTTTTCCTTCATTCTGTACAGCAAGCCTTTTCTGAAAAGGCTGTCACAGGCTCTTTTAAGCAAAAACGATTAGCTTAGAATGAACAAGCTGGTGGCGAAAGCAAGTGAACTCTCTCCCAATTCGAATTCCAGCTCAGTCCTTGCTACTCATGGAAATAGGATTTTCTATGTATCACACAAAGCCATCTCTTCACTGAGAAATGTGCTTCTCAGAGCCAGACTTAGCAGAGAGCGGGATACTGAGCAATCGGTTATCCCATGTGCACGCACAATAACCTGTTGGACCTAGTTTTGCTGGAATTGTGTTTTTCCACAGACAAAGTACGTAACTCTGGTTCCCTATGAACATTAATATAAAAGGCAAATGGATAAAGGTAACATTTGTTAGACTACAGTCAAAACCATACTGCAGCTCAGGATCCAGCAAGGTATAACCCAAGCTGAGGAGGCTTCATAAAAGTAGTGCTATTCATCACACACAAAGAAAAAGGGAAAATAAACCAATTACCAGGCAGTGTTTGCAACCACGTGGCCACCTCCAGCCCTCCACCTCCCTGAGGGAAGCAGCACCCCAGTTTCCTCCCTGTTGTGACTCACTCGCTCCCAGTGCTCGGATGTTCGCGGTTCTGCAGCTCGGCTCTGCCGGTCGCGAGTGCCACGAGCCGCCCGTCCCGGCCCTCCTCCTGCCGAGCAGGGCAGCAGCGCTGGCCACACGGTGCCTGGGTCCCCCAGCGCCTCCCTCCATCCTGGCTACGGATCCGGCGGCTCGCGGGGCCTGATCCCACTGGGGCAGGAACACGGATGGGCGCCGCACCGCCGGTCTCGCTGCTTCGCTCTCCTTTCCCATGCAGCCCTCCACTTGGCCGCTTCCCAGCGCAGTTTGCGCTTGCCCCGGGGGTTACCTTGAGCCATCTGCCCAGCGCATCATGCGAGCAGACCGGCTGCTAACCCGGCCTCCCGAGAAGCAAGGCGGATCCCGCCAGGCTCCCTGCCACTCGCCCTGGAATAGATACACAGCGAGCAGACGAGCTGCCATTCCTCTGTTCCGAGGCAGGCTGGCAAGGTCGGGGCTGATGCGCTGCTCGGAAGGAGCCAGAGTAATGACAGGGTCTGGCTGGGGCGAGAGCCACCCTGGCGCTTTGCAGTGAGTGCTACGAGGCTGTGTGGTGCTACACCCATGCCAGCACCCCTGGGTCAATGGAGGCTCTGGAGGGTATAAATTATGGCATCTCCTACTGCTTTAAAGCCTGAATGGGGTTCTGTGGAGAATCTCTTTTTAGGGAGAACAGCAATAAACCTCAGGACTGTGCACTTCAGCTGGGAACTCGGCTCCCGTTCCCATTCTCCATGAAGAGCAGCTGTGAAGGACAGGGTGGGCTAGAAGACAGCCCTAAATCCAGGACACTGCATCCGGCTCCTCTCCCTGCCCACCACCAAGGAAGGTGCTATTAAAACAGCCCTGCTCTGCACAGAGGAAGAGGAGAGTGAGGAAGGGGGCAAGGCAAGAAGAGATGCAGAGAAGCAGTGAGCAAGGCAAGGCTCAGGCAGGCCACAAAGAGCAAACCCAGAGCAGAGTTTAAGGTAATTTCACAGTTAGGAGCGTCAACATCACAAGCATCTGGAATGGTGACACTGCTGGGGCATCCTCACCATTGCCCTCCCATCGTATCAAGCCTCTGTAAAACTGGGCTCGCAGCCACCCCTAATATTCCACAGCCTCTGGCCTCTTCAGAGCGCAAGGAGCGCTTGTTTGAAGCCTTTTGTTAAAAAAAGTCTGTACGACACCCCCCTAAAACAGGGCTCAGGAACCAGGCCTCCATTCGCATTTTGCAGACGGCATCCCCCCTGCCAGAACTGCTTCCAGCTCTTCTTTCCACCTCATGAAAAGCCCCCTGCAGAGCCTCAGACTGTGACTAAACGTTTTGAAATGACACACACTGGGGGCGAGGGGAATCACTGTGCGCATTAGGATGGGAAGATCAGCAGGAGACGGGCTCCAGGAGAATTTCCAACGCTTTGCAAAGGAACAGACCAAGCCAGAGCTCCTCTACAATAGCACCGTCATGCTAGCCAGATCCATCCAGCTCCTTGGCCGTAACAGGAACAGATGACCTTCTGTCTGTCATCTGATGAATGACAAGCTCATCAGCCAAAACGCACGCCAGCAAAATGATGGTAGTGAAATTAATGGGACGCTTTACATTTTGCTGCACAACTTTGCTGTCGAGCACACCGGCCCCATCACAGTCCTTCCCCGGCAGATGAGAACCACGGCGCTGCTGCGTGTCAGCAGCTCTCAGCCTCTACGCAACCAAGGCAAATACAGACAAAATTCATGAAGCACAAGAAGGTGAGGGACAACAAGGGAGAGGAAGAGCATCAGGTAATGCCAGAGCTCTGGCAGAAACAGACGACATGGCGTTTCCTTGCATGGGGCTTTGGGTCCCATCAGGTGAGGTACAAGCTTGACAGATGCACACACCCAGCTTAGAGAAAATCAAATTAAGGTCAAAAAGGGATAAAGCAACAGCAAGCAAGTGAATGCATTGTTCCTGGCTTGCAGTTATGCCTACACGCACATTTGTCATCATTTATGAGGATAATTAAAATGCTTCACTGTTTGTGCACACACGACAATTTACAATCAGGAGAATCATTTATTTCACTGCTCTGCAGCAGCTATCCGGATTTCAAACTTGAAAGAGGGAAGGAAGGTGGGAGGGGAAGGAACAGCCTTTTCTCAGTTTATCCTCACCGAAAGAAGAGGAGGAAGCTGCTCACAGCATTCCAGTCCTAAGCAGAGAATCAGCAGCAGCATTTCTGCAGTCTTGCACTTGCAAAGAGCACAGTGATTCTTGTAGTACTTGTGGTTGGAATTAGGTCCAGGAAAGGTGGGTTTGCCCCTGTCTCCATTACTCAGCAGATTAATTAGCCGTTATCCTCAGCCCTACAGTGTAATCACAGCCCAGATCTGCAGCAGCTCCCACCGAACCCACCCCCAAGCACGAGGCCAGCAGGGCCCAGCTTTTGCCCAACAAGCATGAAGGTCCTTCGTGCCCAGGAGTTTTCCTCCCTCCTCCTCCTGGGCAGATACGCTTTGACAGACACACTTTGCATCCTGCTACGTGTTCACCATCCCCTGCTCTGCAGTTCATCATTGCAGGCATCTGACTAAGCAATCCTAAAGGGACTCCAAGGGTTTGGATGTTGCCTGCGGGCCTCTTGCAGAGAATGAGGTCTCCAGGGAAGGCAGTCTGAAGCCCTTGTCAAAAACCTGAGTCCCAGGAAACAAGTTTGTTTTGACAGTGGCACCCAGAAGCTTTGATGAGAACCGGCATGCAGATGTGCTAAGCTGCAGTCATGGTGGCCACACTGAATGTGTGGAAGAGACAGGGCTCGATGCTAGAGCACTGAAATGGGACAGTTTGGCTCTGAGGGGCCACTGCACATAAACAGGACCTTACAATACTGTTTCCCAGCTGAAGCAAGCAGTCTGCATGTCTTCCATGCAGGATGTACCTTTTCTTATAGTGCACGAGCTCACAGACCAAAGACGAGCTTGAAAACAGAGAAGAAAGTCTAAGCATTTATCTGTGCATAAAGCTTGTAAAAGCTATTTGGCTGACCTCTAGTATCATCTTAATGTCTATCTGTGGATACGGATGAGCATGTTGAGGCGAGGGCTGAAGGCTTTCCGCTCATTTTAAATCATCATGCCTAGGCATTTGTTTACTCCCAGCTAGGAAATGCTGCGTCCATCAGTTATGCCTTTGCTATTCTCATTGTGCCACCCAATTCCCACAGGCCTTCCACAGGAGCACTGCCCCTGATGGTCACCAGCAGCCAGCACTGCATCCCCCGGCCCAGCGGAGCCGGGGCAGAGCGCCCGTGCGCGGGACCTCGGTGCTGCCGTGTTGCTCAGCACGGGATCACCAGGCTGGTCAGCCTGGACCCCGCGCTGGATCCCGGCTGACTCTCCTGGAGCCCTGGTCTCCAGCCCTTAAACCATTCAGCAGTGCAGAGGTGTATGGAGCTTCCTTAAAGGAGCAACAAGATGAAGAGCATGGTGACGTTTGTTTTCTGTCTGTTATAAGAAACTCTTTCTTTCCTGTCCAAGTCCTCAGATATTATCAATAGCTTTTCCTCCACCTCTTCCCCCAAGGTAGTTGTCTCCAGCAGTAAATCAGCACAGCGCCTTCTGTCTGGCCGTGCTCTCCCTTGTTCCCCAAGCTCTGGATCTCTTCCCCAGGCACAACACCATGCCTCAGGCACTGTAACCCAGAGCACTCAACAGCACTCAGCTCACACTGCATTCACACAAAGACACCAGCCCAAGATGCAAATCTGCCCTGAAGAGGTAGCAGATACAACCTGGCTTTTTACTACAGCATTCACATGAACAAAACCCCCAAACCTCACGGTATCCCTGCTGACACTCTGCAGCGCTTTAACTTCCTTGGCTTGTTTCACTCTGCTTTCTTACTCCAGGATCTCTCCATTTGCTGGCCACAAGCAGGAGGTAACTAGGGGTAGGACCTGATCCACCAGCCCCCCTGTGCTCATGTCTTCCTCACGCTACCGTTGGCTCTGTCACTGTAGCCACAGCCATCACAAACACCTGAGCGATGCAAGGCACCGTTATCACCTCCCGAACCGGTGCACAGGGACAAGCTGGCTTCAGCAATCGTGTCTGAAACTATGAAGAAACAAACGAAGGCCCCTGCTGTGCTACTGCCAACAATATCAGCAAACAAACAGAAAAGTGCACTCAATTTCTGCCAAGAAGGCCCTACTTAGGACATGAAATATATACACAGTGCAGCAAAGTAATTCAGGCTGCAACCTTAAAGTATTTCTTTTCACCAGTGCAAGATGATTGATCCCACGACTTGCATTAAAAGTATGTAACAAAAGGGGCTATTTCCATGTCCTCATTGTAGAAGTGCTGTGGAATCAGGACCGACTATTACGGGCAACTCCGCTTAAAGACACGGTTAACTGCTGCACTGAAGTAATAATCCTGCCGCTAAATCCAGAATTTAAATGCCTCAAGGGCTTAAGGGCTGTCAAGAGCTAGAATTCATCTCCAGAAGTTTTATTTAGTTGCAGCAGCAATTTTACCTGAGGGTGACAGTAAATTTGAGAAATACAGGACTAATAATTTAACAGAATTGGCTGTGGTATTTTTTTTTTTTTTTAAAAGACACACACACACAAGCTTAATGAAATGAGTTCTGCACATTGCGCACTTGCAGGTTTCATCTGAATGAAAATGATTAATGGGAACACAAAGAAAAATCACAGCAGAGCAGCAAAACAAACCAGCTCTGCTGCCTAAAGGTCAGAGCAAACTGCCTCCTGACTGGGAAATCATCTCCTGCAACATCAGGCATTTCCTGCTGCATCCACCTCTTCCCTCTCCCACCTGATAGGCACCGATTCCCAAGCCAAACAAATGGATGAAGTAGTAACTAACCACGCTCTAACCACGCTCTTTGCCAGAGATGCAGAACGTGACCAGAAACAGTAATTTACACCACTGGCTTTCTAATTTCAGAGCACAAATTTTGTCCATCTGTATAATATCTGCCATTATCTGCAATAAACGAACTGAGATCTTTTACTCCATACCTTAGCTCAGTTTGCAAGATATTTTCCTTCAGAAAGAGCGCGATTCAGCATTGCATAAACCTGGGATTTCCATCACCTGGAAGCAAAAACAACACAACAGATCATAGAAGGCTCTTGCCCCATTGCCTGGGTCCCCGGCAAAGCAGAGCCAATATTCTGTTCCCCTCCCACACTGTGACAACCAGAAGTCCCCATCCCATAGCCGGGCCAAGCTCCTCTGCCAGGGAGAGGAATAACTGGCCTGAAAGACTGGGCCCAAGAAGGGAACTGGACTTCTTAGCTGTAGGGCTGCCTCATGGAAAGGCTTTTTATAAGGCATTTTAATCCACTGATATTTCCCACACACACACTGCTGTAATTGAGAGGTATGTTCTTTTTTGCATTCATAATTGGGGTGGAACAGATGGCAAAGGCTTTGTTTAATGAAATATGTCCATTCAATTAACCTGTGCCATTGGGAATTCTGCAACACAACAGGATTCAGCCTCTCCCTGCTCTAAAAGGGCCCTCCTGTGCAAACCCTCACCTGGACGAGGCCGGGGCACTACAGACAGGACGCAGGGCACAGGTTGTGCCCGAAGATTTGGGACCCTGTGCTTGCTCCCCAGCTCCCAACCTCTCTCTTGCCTTGACTGCACATGGAAGAGCTGCTCCTTGATCCCTAAGATAATTGGGAAAAGGGAGGCTGCTACTCCCACTGCTTTAAAGAGCAGCTGACCCCTCGGAGATTCTCCAAAACATCCTTCAAATGCTCCCGCTTGTCTTGTGTTATGCCTTACCCCAACTTTCTTCCTTCTCTTTTTAACCTATTTAAAGGGAGAGGGGCAACTACCTGAGGTTCTTCTGAGCTATTTGATGGTCTTATCTGCCTCCTGTCACTTATTGCCGCCCCTGAAAGCGGGCTCAGTGGTGGCAACGCGGACACATCGTCTCACGCTTGTGACCGTTTCCTCTCTGTCTTGAAGTGAGCAAACAGTTTCCATGTGCAAAGCAGCAGCATGACTTAACACCCTTCTAGACTTTCATTATGAACATTTAGCTGACAGACAATAGAAATTCCTAACTCGAGTTGTTTCTCCAAATCCACCTATCAGTGTTCATCAGTTATGGTCACACTAGTCTTCCCATTTTGATTAGAATTTTTTGTTTTTGGCAATAACAACAACAAAACAATTATTGCAAGAATGTCCATGCTTCACCATGTGTGACATTCAGGACATTATCAACAGGACGCACTAATCTCACCACTCAGACAAGATATTAGCTACAAAAATGACCAGGATCCTTCTGTCTCGGTTAACTGCAGAGGTTTCAGAGCAGCATCACAGATCTTGCTGTGAATCACTGAGGTCTGAAAGAAGCCCCGGGTCTGGACTTGGCTGTGGGCTCTCAAAGCTCTGTGATCCATCTCCAAATCTGCTGGTTGGGGGAGCACAATTCACACTCCAGGATGTTTCAGCTGTTGAATTAAACCTTTTAATGGCTTTGTAATGCACTCAACTGGGACACCACAGGTTGACTGCTAACATAACTGCTGCCTGTGACTACTGCAGCTGGCTAACAACAGGACTCCAGACAGAAATGTCATATTGCAGCTCTAAAAGAAGGCACATTACATTAAAAAAAGGGGGAGGGGGGAGTGTGCTATTCCCGAAACACCAGATTCCAAGACCAGAGCTCTGCATCCACTTCCCTGCACCAAATCCTGATATGCAGGTGGAGATGCCTCTTCTCCTTCAAGGTGCTGGGCCTCGCCAGGGTGAAGACCACGGCTATGGATTTGCATCCCCTCCTTAATTGCTCGGAGTGAAGGACAGTTTCTGACCGCTTGACCACCTCTCGGTCCTGCAAGTTGTATCTTGTCATTGGCAGCGTCCTCAAGCAGACCCCGCTGCCCGGACGAGGTTGCCTCGCGCCTCAAAACATGGCAGGCAGCCAGAACAGCAGAGACGTGCTGGCTTTCCCTACACACTCCTGTAACAAGGAATCCTGGTGTTCCCGGGCACGGCTTCCATTCCCCGGGTATCTCACACCATCCAGCAGATGCTCTGATTATCTCTGAGATTCCCCTCAGAGAAATAAACAGTTTTTTTTCTTCCTTTCCCACTTGGGATGAGCATCTAAGAGAAGATTGCTAAACAGAAACTTGCCAGGACTGGAGAATCAAGTCTAAGTCCCTCCGATACGATGAATTTTGACCTTGCAATTTTAAACATCAGGTCCTGTCAAGGTCTGTGACTTTGGTTAAACCATGCAAGCCAGAGAAACACCCCAGCCTCCACAGTGAGTCAGCAACGGTTCTTACCCAATTTGGCTGCTAGGGAGGCAAAAGAGGCAGCATTTCTGTCTTCTATAGTCATCCTATTTGCTTTGTCCCAGAGAGGGCACCTAGAGGTACCTTCAGTTGGTACCTCCTGCCCAGATACATCTCATTTAAACTCCTGGGTCCTGCTTGAAGAGCTGCATATTGACTGCTCCCTCCTTCCCTCCAGATACAACAAATGGATCAGCTCAAGCAGTTTCACCTGTGGGTCTCTGCTAACAACCCTCAGCTTGAAGGGAGTGGAAGGAGCAACCACAGCTCCGCTGGATGAGCCCCTGACGCGGGGACCCTCGCAGGACCCAGCTCCACAGCCTCTGAAGTCCCTCCCAACTTCCCATCTCTGGGAATTCTGCTCCAGAAGGGAGCACGGAAAAATAAACAGCAAAGACCAACTAATTTTCCTCTCAAAATGGTGCTTTCTGCCTGGCACAAGGAGTCCGCAGAATCAAAACACAATTAAGTAGCTGCACATCGGCAGACTCTCCTAATTGCTGCAAGGAGCAATTCAATTACATTTTCGACATTGAAATGAGCCATTATCAGTCTATAGGGGAAGACTGTGTTTGTGGGGTGGAGTTTTTTTGTTATAGCATATGCCATCTCTTTCCCAAAAGTTAGCTACTATTTTACAGCTGACTAATTTCATTTGGGATGGATTCTTCCCTTAAGGATCAAAAAAACTGAGCAATTTCTGGTTCTAGAAACATTGTTTTGCTGTAGATCAGAAAAGCCCAAAGCCATACTTTCCTGTGTGGGTTCATGAGGACAGAAATGCAAGGTCCCATCTGCCATGTGAAATGTAATTGCTTCATAATCAGACGACAGGTAATCACACCGACTGCTCTGTGAGTCTAGTGTAGATAGGACCCTGAGCACAATTAAGCTAATACCCAACTTTAGTACAGCCAACCTCAGCACAGCCACGGCTGGTTTTGAAGAAAGAAGTAATTCCTATTATGAAAGCAGCAGGAATGAATGGGGGTGAAGATGTTCTGAAGATGCGAATCACAAATGCCAGGAGGGTTAAAATACACAGAGTATCCTAGGAATTGAGGCAGCTTACAGAATACTTAAAGTTAAGTCACTTCAGGTCAATGTGGGTGACTGATGACCCCTGTAAGTACTCTCTCTTCTCAGAGAGAGATTTCTTTTTTTATTGTTCCTACAGCAGTTTGAAAGCAAAATGATTGCAGAGCTGTGAGATTCAGAAGTGAATAAAGCCTAGTTTTGAGAACTCTAGGTTAAACAGCACTGATTTAGATGTTCATGCTTGCATAGTAGTTCAGCAAAGGTAACAGGTTGCAGTAGCCACTTGGTCATTGACCCATAGTGATTTAAAACCTTAATTTACTTTCATGCTTCCTGCTTTAAAGTAGTGTGTGCACTTGGGCATAACAGTCTTAAAGAGGTGTGAGCAATATATTAGCCGGGATTCCTCAGGAACAAGGCTTTAGAGAGCATACAGGCTGTCCCTCCTAACAACACCTAAATGCACTGCCCGTTTTCAGCCAGATTTGAGGCAGAGCTCAGAGATTCGACGTTTGTGACATTCCCACACGTTTTGTGAGATGCCGTTGCCTGTTTTGGCAGGAGGCTGTTGGCTGAGCACGGAGCACAGCTGTGGTGACACTGGGGGACCCTTGCAGGAGGCGTGAGGGGAGAAGAGGATAGCAGGGCTACTTGAGGTTGGGCCCTAGGTGACAAAGGGAAAGCACAGAAATGTGGTCTTTATCAGGAATATTGCCTGTGGAATATGGCTCTTGAAATAGCTGTGTTAGAGCTCTGGCTTATACGACATTCCATTTACGTACGGCCATTCCTGCAAAACCAAACCGTCCTTCTGTAACAGAGGGACAGGCAGGCAGCGAGGTGCAGCAGATGGTCACTGCATTGGGCAGGTTACACGAGAGGCCCTGCACGCTGCCAGTCACTGATGGCACCTCTGGGCTGGGGACGAGACTCAAGGGTGACACGCAGGCTCTGGACTGCGAACCTGCCACGGGGCTCCAGCGAATCTTCCTCCGCCTGCACCTTCCTGTAGCTGACGGACAGAACGGTCACTGACTCCAGTGGGACCCCTGCGGAGTCCAAGCCTTGGGTTTCCTGGGTTTGGACTGCTGTCCGTCTTCAGCACTCAAAGCTTCATCCCAAAGCGACGCAGATTTTGGTTGGCTCTCCACGGCAAAACACTGCTAAAAATGAGCCCCACTGCTGTACCTGCATGGGGTAAACTTGCAACACTCGTTTTCACAGACTGCCCATCGAATGAACGGCTGCAGGTTTCAGGAGTTAAACAAAAAATAGCTTGGTCAAGCAAGCAGGGAAGAACTAAGGTCATGAAGGGCAGCCTCCTGCTGCCCAATGAATAATCCTGAGCTAATCACACGCGCCACAGTTTCCTCACCTAGAAACAGGGTCAGTCACAGCATGCACTGGGCACAGGAGTACAGAGGGAATTTCAAAAAGTGGATGCTGCTTTTTCATTATTGCTATTCCTAAATGAGAATTCAAGTGATGACGCAAAGCTCTCTAGATTCCAAAAGGAAACTCCTATGAACTTCAACTAAGCCCATACATCCCTCCCTGCACCGGCAGGCAAAGTCTCTGACAACGAGATGGATGGGGGGTTAGGAGAGAAGCCAAGAATGCTTCAGAACCGCTCCATTTTCCAAACCAAGCCGGGTTATCTGCAACCATGAGATGTGGTGAACCCCAAGTCCGTCCCACTGGGGCCATACCTCATGGTGGCTCCTTCCCATCAAGACCAGCAGGACCCAGCGCCAGGGTCGGCAGTGCTTACCGTTAAAGAGATGTCTGGAGCTGGCACAAATAGATATTTTCCCAGGAATAAAACATGAGTTTGAATAAATGTTTTATTCCATTGCACATAATGAATGGCAGTGAATGTGATTTGGGGACCTGTCAGAGAGGGGAGCACAGAGCTAGTACATGCACTACAGACAGGATTAATGAGGTGGTTTGACTGAAGCAAAGGGTATTGAGATCATTGTTGGTGTTAATTCCCTTTCCTCTTTTCCCTGTTAGTTTTTTTTTCCTCTCTCTTTCTCTTTCTTTCTTTTTACAATTGCCTTCCTATGTGGCTGATGAAACAGACCCATCAAAATGTTTATTGGAAACTCTTGCAGGAATCAATCCATATGCTGCTGCACGGAAGGTAGAGAGGCAGCTCTCCTCAGCATTTCCAGCAGATTTAGCATCAAGCTCAGCTTGCATCCTGGCAGAATCAGAACAGCACTATCTGCTTCCAGAAAAAGTAGTGGAAAAGAGTCACCAGCAAACAAAGAAAGGACATATAGTTCTAACCCAACAGCTCCTTGAACTGGTCTATGGCAACACCACTTTTCAAAAGGGTTTTTCATCATTCTCTGCATGTGACTTAACAGCTGCTGCCAGGGGTCTGGAGAACTGTCACCCTGGTGTGGATGAGGACACCTTTCAATCCTGTGCCCCCTGCACAACACACCACACTCTGCTAACTGCACAGCTTGCAGCAGGGCAGGGGTAATAAGGCTACTCTCTGCTGCATTAGAGTCTTTCTGGCTGCTAGAGGCATTTTTAGAAGGGTTTTTCTCCGGTTTTTACTTCCTTACTTTAACAGGCAAAGGGTACTCTTGTTCATAGACTGGTTTCCTCCTTTGGGAGGAAGCTTTGCCAGCTTTGCCAGCTGAACACTGCTTCCACAAGGGCTCAGAACATCTAACATAACCCAGGACTGACACAGGGGCAAGGCCCGAGAGACATGTGGGATTCACCTGGTTTATTAAAGCTATAAAGAGGGCCTGGCCTGGCAAAGGAGCATGGTGGTGCTACTAGAAGAGCAGAAGAGCAACGGAGCATCATCTTAGCTAACCCTTCATCAGCTTGGAGCATGGCAGTGGCTGGCTAAATAAGGGCACAGCCATTCTGCTTTGCAATCATGCTTTGCTGCCTGCCAAGGAAAGCTGTGACCCTGGAGACTTCTCAAAGCCTCTGGAGAAGTTTCCGTTGGTTTTAGTTCAGGAAGACATAAAAAGCAAAACCAGAGTGCTGCAAATCAGGAGAAGATACAAAAACTCGAAAGAAACCTACTCTTCTCCCAGGTACAAGCATGTGTAACCACTCAGCACCCACTAGAAAAAAAGAATTAACAGATCCACTTGTTCGCTGTATGTGCATCCAAAAACGCTAACAGAGCTAAAGAACAGACACCTGAGGGTTTCCTCAAATGCATTTATGCTTTCAGTTGCTTTTGGAAAAATAATCAAGTTTAGCTATTTTTGCCAAAATATTGCAAGTGCTTGACTCTCAAATTTTACAAGCTAGAAAACTAATGCTATCAAGCCAGCTGTGAAGCCAACCTCCTAGACCACATTTGGGAAGAAATAAGAGGCTATTGAGAAACGATTATTAGTCATGAACTGAACTGACAAACATTCTTATGTTTTTCCTGTTCCTGAGTTATCCAGCAATCAGCCATAGTGTAAATACCTGCTCGTTAAGGTACGTGTTCACATGCATTGGTTTCCCATTTCTCAAGCCTTGATGGTTGAGTAGAGGGTTTAGGTCACTGCCATACACAGCCTGGCGAGTACAGTTGGTGTCTGCATTTAAAACCAAGACTTGCTTAGAGCCTGTCTGCCTTTCTGCCGAACAGGGACGTGTGTGGGACAAGCCAGTCATGACTAGAAATTCCTCTAGTTCTGGTTGTGATTGAGAGGAAAAGGACTAATAAGATTGGAGCTGAAAAGCTGTGTGCAGTAACCTTTCCCTTTGTCAGAAATGTCAAACCAATTCCTAACAGCTCACTTTAAAATGAATATTGCATCTTCTTTTTGACATCCTTCCCACCTCCCCAGCATTGCCAGAAGATACAAATTCACCCTGACAACCAGAAGGGAAACGAAAAAAGTCAAAAAAAATAAAAAAAAACAAGCCCTTTCCAAGCACCACAGAGGCCAACAAGAGTTGGTATAATACACTTATTGACAAATCAAGCATGGACTACCTTCCCTCTAAAAAAACCACATCATTGATCAGACAGGAACAAGATTGCTTATCCTAGCAGGACATGGAAATTCAGCTGTCTTATTTTTCCTGCTAAACACTGTGAGGACTTTATAACTACACCAGGTTCATTCTGTTGTTTTGTTATTGCCTTTCTCCTAACGCTTGTTGCAAACTTCTTCTATTTCTCTTCACTGTCATGTCGAATTACATAGCCCCATGTCTTTGCATGAGGAAAGCTGTGTAACTCTATTAATTGCATCTGAATGAAGACACACATCATAAGAAAAGACACACACGCACACCCACAAACGCACAGCAAAAAAGAAAAAAAGGAAGAGGATTAGTTAATGTATTCCTCACATTTGCATTCTGTCATTTTATGGGTGGAACTCCTCTTAACTAAAATTAAATTGTTCAAAAATTAGGTATCTAGTCTCACTAGCCATCTTGACTTCTACTAAGTGAAGAGACAAGGGCAAGTCGGGAGAATGATTCACTGTACCTCCTTTAGACAGCTATTTTGGGAGATTCTAATCTCTGGAGATTAGAAAATTCAAAGGACAACGTGTCCAACTCCTAGACAGCTTTCGGGTGAGGTGGGCACACCGCGAATGTCATGACACAAGGAAGGAGAAGGTCCAAAGCTCAGCAACTAGTAACAGACATCAGTGACAATTATTCTAGTATCTCTGGGAAGGAATAAACTCTGGGTGAAAACCCTTGCCCAAGGTCACAAAGAAGGTCAGGAGAACTGCTCAAGTCTCCCAAGAGCATTCCAATATCCCAAATCAAACATTCCTTTATCACGCAACGAACCAGTTTTAAGGAAAGAGAACCCAAATGCCACGCACACAAAGATGAGAGGTAAAAGCATGACCTTACACTGGCATGTGTTTAACCACAGTTACGTTTCTGTGTGCAGAAGCATGCCTTTCCGCCAAGCCTCTGAGAATATCATTAGTAGAAAAGCACAATCCCTTGGATTTTCAACAGTTGCATTCATGAAAACTCTAGGCATAGGGTCATACCCTTTAGAAAACACTGCAGATTGCAGCTGGACACCAACCTGGGAGGGTCCAGCTACACGGGACTCACACGTATGAAGGCAGCAGTGACCAGCACGTGAGTACAGGGTTCACCTCTCCAGTGCTGCAATTATATTATGAAAAACAAACAGTCCTGATTGTAGACTTGCACCCACATTGCCATTAGCAGGTGTGTTGAGGGCAGCAGTCAGTATTAAAAAAATTGTCCCTTATATTGTCTATGTAGAAAGGTCCCCACCGCCCTGAAGAACATTTTATACCTACGAGCCTGACATTCCAGTGGATGCTCTTTTAGCTGTAGCCATTTTCTTATAACCCAAACTGCCATCTGAATTGCAGCTTTCTCTGTCTCCAGACATTTCATAACTGCAAAATTCAGCTGTGCCAACTTATTTCCTGTGTTTACCCAACAGACCATGACGAAAAGGGACAAGAGGAAGTAGTTTATACTAGGAAAATAATCAATACTGACACATCGTCGTTGTCTGCAAGGCAATCATTAGCAGCTCAGGAGAGGTCTCGGGGGCTTCTGCCTCCTGCAGAGAACTAAAGCTGCCCGTGAAAGACTTGAGCAGGTGCCTCAAGCCCAGGGAATTCGGTGCAAGTCAGGCAGCTAAATTACCCCTCTGGGTTATTATCAGCAGCATTAATTACTGTGTTCTCCCTAATTATCCGCTCTTAACACACTCAGTTGGTTTGCAGGAACAATGCAAGGTTGGCAAACAGCGGCACTTTAAACCGACCGCAGCAGAGGCTCAACCGACCCAAAGCAGCCCGGTGGGTTTGTGGAAGGGCGGTTTGTGCTGGGGAGCAGGTCACCTGCGGCTCTCCGAGCTGCAGAAACGATGATGCGCCCGGCCGGACACACCGGGTGGAACCAGCTGTTCTCTAGTCTACATCGTGACCCTGTGCAAAGCGCCATTCCCTATCACAGCTCCAGGGAGACCTGAGACCCACCAGGACAGAGCAGCACAACCTCATCACCCTTCAGGATCACACAGAGCCGACACATTGCCTTTGTCTCCTGTTCAATCCTACCTGAACTGCGGGTAGTCTCGGAAAATCCGGCGCGCCTCTGCTGTGGCTCTCTAATCCATTCCTGAAATAACCAGACCACAGTGGGGACAGGCTCAGCTCAAGCCAATTCTGTGGTCCAAACTGTACCCCCGGCACTGGGATCTTCCAGCAGGAGCCAGTGTACACATACATATTCATGCCTACAGACCGGACCTCTAGCTGTGGTGTACTTTCTTCCATGTCTCCCCGAATTAAGTGCATCTTCCTTCTGTCCTCACTCAGAACCTCTCTAAATCATGTCTAGCTGATCTTCTGTCCTGCGGAAGATGTGACATAAATGCACAAGAATTGAAGGCAAAGATGGACTCTGTAAATGTCACCCAGCTCTCTACCCAGAGCCAGCCAAACCTCTCTTACTCCTCTTACCAAGTAAGAGATTTGAAGTTCTCTTTGCAAATATCATCAGACCACTGTGCTCATCATCCTCTACAGTTCGGAGTTTAAAACAGAGACTTTTGGAGAACTCAATACAGATCCAAGCAGGCAGCACATATTTGCCAGTGTATAGAAAGAAGCAAAAGAAATCCCATCTTAACAAACTGTCCTCCAGCTCTGAGAGTGAAATCCAGTCTGGTGAAGGTCGGTTCTGGCTATATGTATAACACTGAAATCCCTCTCAGGCCTGTAGCTGTCACAAAAGGCATGTTCTGTGGAGATGTTTATACTGAAAGATGATCCTTGTGTTTCTCAAGAACATACTGTCTTTGCTGCATTTTTTAACACATTCCTTACAAGAAGACAACACTCAGGACAAGATGGAGGGTATCTCTGCTCTAGGCACTGAGCGGCCACTAAATGAGATAAATTGGCCCCTTCCTCTGCCTGGCCTCCTGCAGTCCAAGGGTGACAGCAGATCCGCAGCAGCAGAGCCAGCCAGGGAGAGCAAAGAACCAACACGGCGACAAGACAGGGCCTCAAATATCAAACTGTCTTGTCCCTCCTCTACACACCTGGACTTCAGCTGCCGTCTCCAGCTTGGAATGGAGGCATCGCAGCCTCACTCGCCTCTCTGGTGGACACCACCAGCCCAGTCTCCCTGCTGGATACCAGAGCGTAGCTCCAACTGCGTTCCAGCTGGAGATATCCAGGAGAAAACTAAGAACAGCCACATCCATAAGAAAGGGTCAAGGTTCAGCTGGGGTACGCACGTTGCAAGGCCAAAGAAGCCATCTCTGCATGAATGCAGCAATGAAAAGAAATCTGCCTACCAAAGTCACAAAAAGACCGACATACCTAAGTCCTTTGTCCCATGGCAGCGATGCTCCCTCCTGGTGAACCTGCTCCGTGGCCATGACAGTGCAGTCAGAAGGGAGCAGGCTGGTTTCACCCGTAGTTTTGCATCACAAAGGTGACCTTGAAGCTATGAAACATGAGGGTGTAAAGTGTGCTACATAAATCAGTGCTGGACTCTTACCTGCACTAGGCCATTTACACAGTTCTAAGCACATTTCAGTCAAATGAAAACTTTTCAGCAAGCTCTGGATCAAGCCCGAGTACGTTATTGCTCCTACAACCTCCCTAGTTTGGCTTTTTGTCCAGAGGAGAATGTGCAAGATGGTGTTTGTGCTGATGAGTAGGTTGGCATTATAGCAACAAGGAGCAGCGGATCCAAAACTTTGCTGCTGTTAATATATACATGAGTCACCATTGCTGTGGGTGCCAAACATGCTTCCAAAGGAAGCCAGAGTTTGTCCTTGGCTGTTTAGCTGTGCAAAGGCAACTTTGCAAAAACTCTTTTTTTTCTTAGTGATCCAAGCCATCTACATAGCAGAAATGTCCATCTACATCTGCTCACTGGGAAACCTCCGACAAGAAGGCTGTTGTGCGTTTGCATTTTATTAGCAGTTCACAACTCAAACTTTCTTCTCTTTTTCTTCCTGCTGATCTCACAGAAAACTACAAAAAAAAATATATAGATGACTGCCAAATAGATTTCTTGGAGGAGAACAGAAAAGTGTGAGTAATGGGTTCTGAAGATGGATAATTAGCAGATCAAATAACCCCAAGGATCAGGGAATTTTTTCACCATTGCAAATATTAATTATTCCTATTTTTCTGTATAAATTACATGTACCCTCTAGGTATATTTCTTCTGCTATTTCACATAATAAAAATAGAGGTGTATGATGTGGGGACAGGGGAGGGTATTTGTTTATTTTAGTGTCCTGCTTGTGACAGGGCGGGAACGGCAGCTCTGGCTGCAGCTGGGGCCACACGGGCAACGGCTGCCGCAGCCTCCTCACCGGCGCCTCTACCCCGGCCTCCTGCTCCAGCCGAAGGCTGTTTGTTGTTCAGGGAGCTCAGGAGCACCAAGCTGAGGATGCCACTGTCAGCAGCATGGCCAGCAGGTCACAGGGCCATAGCAAAACTGTAGAGTCATTTCTCACTGTGTGCAAATGGCAGCGGCTCTTCTTAAAATCATATTGCTCTGTAGGATCCCAAGTTATGTGCCAGTGGTTTTTGAAATAATTCTGTATTTCTCATGTACTTACGTTACTCCTCAGTACACCCATAAATAAGGCATATGCAAACCTCTGATAATAGAGTCACTGGGAACTCGTTTTTACTATTATCACATGCTGCTGGGCGAACACAAAGCAAGCTGCTTCTCATAAGAAGCAGGGCAAGGCTAAAAAACAAGAAAGTGTCGCTTCCTCTCCCCAGAGAGTTGTTTATCCGCCAGCAGAGTTGCTCCTCACAGCCCACAGGGGATATGTGCTCTGAGCAGCATGCCTAACTTTGCTGGAAAGAAATGAATCCAGAAGAAAGGCTGCACTGCTCAGGTGATCAGCTACTGATTTGTGGAAGAAGTTAGGAATCGAGGCTTTAAAAAATGGGTATAGCTCTGCTGCAACTTAGGAGTTCACAAGAGCAGACTTTTCATAGTAATTCTCACATCAAAACTTAGACAGCCAAAGCTTATATTCTATTAACATCACAAGGAAAGTGATGTGGCTGTTACCTATTGTTACCAACCTGATAAAGTATTTCAAAGCTTGAGCCCTGCAAATCTTTTTGTTCTAATGAAACATCGTCATCTTAGAGGGAAAATAAAAGTCGTCCCTTCGTGACAGTAATTTAATAGCAGAGACGTTAATTAATTTCATCTCCACATCAATGCTCTGTTTTATTTAAACTCCCATCCTGCAGCCACTGGGGTGCTCGAGCATCTGCAGAGCCGGCGAGAGGCCTGGACTGCAGCCAAGGGAGCTTCGGTGTGGTGGCAGATGGCAAAGCAACGTAGACGTGACAGAACTGGCTCTAGGATGGTTTCCTTGGGTAGCAGTAGTGATTTACCAAGAGCAGCATGGCCCTTAGCATGGGAAAAGCAAGATACGTTGCTGTCACTCAACGGTAGTTCAGGCAATATGATGACCATAAACCTTTGCAAGCAATAATGAAATCATGGTGAGCACAAGTAGGCTCCAAGTGCTGGAACCCAGATGCCCTAAAATCATCTATTATTCAACTTAACTGGTAAAAATTTGCAATGGTGATTGATGAGAGTCCCAGAATGATAGTTTTAGTTTAAATGATAGCTGTTTCCCTCCATACAAACCTCCTCACTGGTCTGCAATGACTAACTCCATAAAGGCACCCTATGTGCAAGGTGCAGCCAATACCAGTGCCCAGAACTACAAATGCAGAGTTTGACACGAGCAGGAGACCTTGCAAAATCCTCAGCTCCAGCCTGCTGGGAAGTCTAACTCAACTCCAAGGAAAGTTGGCAGGAGGCACTGTCAGGAAGATGTCTCTATCTGCAGCCCTGTTGAAAATCAAGTTGATCCTTCATTACCTCTTGCAATTAACCTATGTAAATACATGCTAATGGCCACTTCCATGGTAATTCACTCCCTTCCCTCATCAAGCCACCTGGGGCCACGAACACTGTTAAAAAGAGCAAATCTTTGGTGACCAGGACCCTCCACCGTGGAAGCAAAATGCAGGGAGCGAGCAACGGAGCAATGCCATTAACATGTCACCATCCTCTCTGCTTCTGTGGGCTGTTTTGAAAGGTGATCTCAGCTACCTGCTGATGCTGAAACACTAAGAAAAACACCTGATGGCCATTCCAGCCCCTGTTTTTTAGCCCTCTTTTTGCTCTATCTGTTAATCTTCACCCTGGTGAGGCGGGACACAGGACCAAACTGCTCTGAGTCTTTGAAAAATGTGGATCAGGTTTTAGTTATGCAACAATAAAACGTTTAAGTTACGCCCAGATGCATTAGCCCCTTGTCCTGAGAGATTCGTGTCCCTCATACACAGTTTAGAGTAGAAGAATTGCTTCTATCTGCAAGGTTTTGAGCAAGCACACAACACAAGAAATAAATCCTCTGCCCTCTTTGTCAGTCCTAACATTTCAGATACGCCAATGTGGCCAAACTGCGTTTTCATCCCATTTGAGTCCCATGGGCCTGAATTCACCCAGTGTGCCCCAGGTGGTAGCCCTGGAGGCCTCGTCCTGCGTTTGCTCAGAAAACACCCTAGTCAAATGGAGAACCAACACAAAACGTTACGTCCTGCAGTGGAGCAATGGAACTCGATACAGCAGGGGCCAAATGAAGCTTCATTTCTTAAGGAAATAGGGCTTATGTGATAACGCTCTTTGTGCGTAAACATATCCCTCTTTTCCTTTTTATCCCTAATAACTAAAATCCAACGGTCGATTCAAAGTCAAAGTTACTGAGAAAAAGACTCTCCAAAATACCACATACTTCATAAAAAATGGCTATGTTAATAAAATAAATAAACCCATAATTTATTTGATATTCATGTAAAGCCTAACCCTTAGAAAAGGTTTCTTTGGTCCTAATCACGAAGCTTAGGGTTCAATCTGTCTGAAACCCAAGGGTCACTGTTCTCACTTCTTACCACACCATCAGATTTTGAACTAAGGTTATTTTTACCACACAACCATTTACCCAAGGTATAACCCCCAGGGAAGAGACAGAGTTTGGTATCATATGGGCTGTTCTTGGACCTTCCTCCAACTTTTGCTGACCTACTGTAAGTCTACATATGGCCCCGAGGAGAAAAGGGCTCGGGGCAGGTAGTCTCATGCCTGCTTTCACTTCAGCTTTCTTTTCTCTGCTACTGACCTGGGCTCTGGGAAAGAGACGGAAGCCTGTCCGTGTTGTTCCAATCGCACAGATAGCCGATACTTCAAAATGTTCTGCAAGATCCAAACTGCATCTGCTCCCAGCATGCGTGACATCCAAGTGCTGGATGCCAAGCTGCAGGTCTCCATCAGCGTGGGCACAGCTCTGGCTAAGAGCAGGGCTGCAGCTGGCAAGAATTCCTTCCTCTGGCAGCAGCAGAGCTTGGTGAAGGTCCGCCTCAAAGGGGAACAGTTGGGAAGGCAAGGAATGCAGAACAGCACAGTAATAGCCTTAAAAAGGTGGCAGAAACATGGTGAGCTTAAAGATGCATTAAAACTTCTGTAGCCAGAAAACATTGCCAATGCGTTAAAATCAATCAGGATAAAAATCCAGCTCACTGGCCAGCGCAGTGCCTGACCCCTGCCTTCCATCTGCACCTCGGTAACTTCCCTGGCAAATCCATGAGGAATCGCTGCCAGCAGGGCAGAGGTGGCGCCACGGGGGCAGGAGAGGGACTCGGGTGGCTGCTCTGCAGTGTGGAGGGAGCCCCAAGGAACCTGCTCCGCAGCTCCGCAGTGTGGAGTGAGCCCCAAGGAACCTGCTCCACAGTGTGGAGGGAGCCCAAGGAACCTGCTCCCCAGCTCCGCGGTGTGGAGGGAGCCCCAGGGAACCTGCTCCGCAGCTCCGCAGCGTCCAGTGAGCCCCAAGGAACCTGCTCCCTGGCTCCACAGCACCGAGTGAGCCCCAAGGAACCTGCTCCGCAGCTCCGCAGCGTGGATGAGCCCCAAGGAACCTGCTCCCCGGCTCTGCGGCACCGGTGCCCGCGCGGAGCCCCGCGGCCGTGGGGAGGCACCGCCGGGGCCATGACCACGGGCACCACTTCACACACTGCTCAACAGCCTTTCTGCACTTAGCGGGCAGCCTTGGCACCTGCCTGCTGCACAGCAGTAAAACAGCAACAACAGCAACCTCCCAACCTCAGGTACTGCCAGTATTTTGGGAGATGGTCACGCTTTTCTTGGGATCAGCTGCGTGCTGACTCAGCAGGACAGAGCAGATTCCCAGGACTCTGCTATCAGAAAATATTCTCTGTTTGCTGCATAGATGTCCAGGGGAAACTTGGCTTCCACAGAACTGAAATACCCACGCATTCTTTGCAAACTCCTGTCCCTACGAACACACATCACAGACCACGGCCGTGCGCCCTAGGACCACGCACTGTAACATCTTTACATTCTGTCAATAATTCTCTCTAGCAGCTCAACAAGGCTGGCAGTGCCCAAGGCTATAGGCACTGTTTTTATGAGCATTATAAGCAGAGTTTATTTCCATACCAGAGAACAACATTTCGAGGATCCCAGCCACGTACAGAGGGCATCTGAGACACTAGCAGCCATCTCCAGCTCCACTTGACCCCCTGAAAAAGGAGGCACAGAAAACGCTATCTCAGCAGGCATTAATGCAGGTTAATTAAACCTAAACTGCTCGGCAGGGGCACAGCGAATTGAGAAGTGGTGCTTCTGCATGCTGCCCCGTGCACCAGTCCCACCGTGGCACCATCACTAATGGTTCTCAAACAAGCCTCAGGGCTCATTTGCTTGACAAGAGCAAAGCGGGTAATTTTATTGTAGAACACTTGCAAAAATGATGCCCTGACTGTTATCGAAAGTGACAGGCAAGTTATGTGAGCAGTTAACTGAAGGTTACTTTTCAGGGCCAAGCCTCTGAATAGATCAGACGTCAATTAGTTCATGCATGGGAGGAAGAGGGAAAAAACAAAGAGAAAAGAGGAGGGAGGAGGAAAACAGAAGTGAGGAAAAGGAAAGAGCAGCAAAGAGATGGACTTAATTGCTTTCTTTGAATCAGTGCTTAGAGGAATAGAAGGAGAAAGAGCTTAAGCACAGCCTCTGCCTGCCTAGGTTTAGCAGGGAGCCCCGATGGCTCCCAGTGCTCAGCAGCTGCTGCTGGGGTGGCAGCAAGAAGCAGTCAGGATACGCAGGAGAAGCTCCCCTTAGCCTGAGCCCCCCGAGTCCTTTTGGCTTTTGCTTTCCTGCACGTTCTTCAAGCGAAACCCTCACAAGGGACTTCGCAAAGTCCAACAAGCAGCTTCACTTACCCCATGACACCTGAAGGGGAGGTGAGATCAGCCAGAGAGCAGAGGTACGTGGATGCCCCCCATTTAAGGTCTTCAAGGGGAAAAGAAAAAATCTTTGAGACTCAGAGAACTCTTCACAGGAAAGCTTCCAGTTTTAACGAAGTTTTCACATTAAAAGAAAAATATCATTATAAAGTTACATAACCCAATGGGGCTGTTCTAAATAAAGTTGACCCTTTCCTTTTAAAATAGTTGTTAATTTTGAAAATTGCTTTTATACAAGGCTACAAAACTGAAAGCTGAAAAAGTATGTAGCCTAAAGCGGCAGTCAAAATGAAGCCTCTGTTAAAAAATAATGCAGTTTTGTTGACTATTCTCCAAAAGAAATACGGAATCATCAGTTTGCTTCTGAAATACAAGAAAATGGTCAGAGTAGTCCTGCCATTAAAACCTCCCATGTGCTTCACCTGATGGCAAATGGAAGGAAAACAAGAAGACTGAACTCATGCTCTGCAAGCTGAGTTGGGACCAAGGACTCGGTGCTGCTTCTCCAGCTCATAATGGTGAGAAGAGTGTATCACTGCCGCCTGCTCAGGGGGACCCACACAAGTCTTGTCCTTGCTCTGCGCTTGTTCTAGCCCAGGTTTGGCTGATGGTAACGGCTGCTGCTCCGGCTGCTGTCGGGGACACTGCTCTGCTGTGCTGGTCTGACACAGCACGAGGCCAGGGGTGCTGCAGCTTTCATGGAGAGGTAAGGCTGACGGGGAAGAGAGAGATACGGCACTGGATTCCCCAGGAGGGAGGCCTGGGACAAGCAAGGCTGTTAAATAAGAACATAGAGCAAGAGGTTTTCCTTTGGTTAATTGTACTGGCCTTGGAAACAATTCAGCGCTAAGGAAAGCGTTAGAAATATTTTCTTTCTCTTAATCAGTAAAGGAAGAAGAGAACAAGCGTGGTGACTCCGCTGCTTGCTGCGCAGGGTATCGATGCCACCCGTGCTTCCAAAGGGGGGTCCGGGCCACGCGGCGCTACCTGGCACGTTTGCCCAGGGACACAGAGCCAGAGCCTGGGCTCGTGCAGCCCTGAGCCCGGGCATGGAACTGCAGCCTTGCGCCCTGCGCTGTGCCAGGGGAGCCAAGAGAGTCTGTCTGCAGTGAGATTAAAACATACTGTTATTTATTTCCAGATAAATTTGATTCTGGACCTGTCAACCTTGACAGGGTCATAAATACTTGCAGGGCTATATTTGGGCAGATTGTGTCTCCTGGGTTTTGGATGGGAATATTGCAGTTGTGAGCCAGTTGGTCTGGATTCCCACCCTCCCATCCCATCTCCTCAGCCCCTCCACACCTTTGCTGAGTTCATCCTTCCCAGCAGGACGGGGAGCGTTCTGCCGTGCTGGATCCCTCACGGAGCAGAGGAGACACGATGCAGGAAAGGACTAAGCCTTCAGGAGAGCCCCCATTGGCTTTCTGATCACATCCTGGGCTGAATGTCAGCCTCCAAAGGCAACGGGATTTATTGCACTAAAACACAGCAGCAGCAGCAGCCCATAAGGAGCCGATGGAGCTTCATGCACAGGAATAAAAATTTCAGGGCCGCTTGGAGATATGAAATATTTCTTAATTACTTTCTGTTCCAGCACAGCTTGAGGATTTTGCTGCTGCTGCTGTTGTTCTTAGGGCTTGTTTGTGTAGTTTGGGCTTTTTTTTTCTTTTTTTTTTAAATGTAACTGGAAGCAAAGCGCTATTAATGCTAGTTTTCATGCAGAGATTCGTAAAGGACTAGCTATGCTTTAGCTCAGGGACTGGCTGCTTATGGAGGATGCTGGCACAGGGAGAGTGACAGCCTCTGTCAGCATGGGATCGTTTACCTCATGCTGAAACATATTAGAATCTCTTCCCCCAAGACACGCTTTGAGGAGAGCTGCGTTACTGTAGCACCTGTCTATGGACGGGCTCCTTCCACCAATTCCCTCCTGGCCCTGCCAGTCCACACATTTCAGCAACTCCCCTGCCAATGGGCAGCGCTTGCCCCTCGGTCTGTGCTTCCCCAGGCACAGCTCTCCCACTCACCCTCGCTCTTCTTCCTTCTCCTCAACCTTCGCTCCTCAAATCAACAGGGTATTTTTCCCTGCTAAGGTCAATGCCTAGGACGGGAAAGGTCCCGTGGCTGCTAAACTGCGGTGGCTTCGGGCTGTGCTGCCCTCCCCTCCGCTGCGGCTTCCAGAGCACCGGGAGAGCGTGCGGGGATGCCCTGCTCGGAGACGGCCGCAGGGCTGTCCCCTCCTCACACATCCCCGGGCACACAGGGCCCCTGAGCTGCCCGAGGCAGCGCTGGGAACCAGCCTGGGCCTGAGCTGCACCTCATCTGCAGCTTCTCCTCTCTCAGAAACGCCACAAATGGCTCCTGTTGTGCACTAGCCACACAAAAGCCCACAGCTGAACTCCTCAAGCAAGTTTAGGCTGCGGGGAGAGATTTTAGGTAGGTTGAAGGTATCAGGCAACAAGGGAAATAATGAATATTAACAGCGGTGGTCTCATCCTAGAGTGGCAGCCAGGCACACCGCAGGTGATCTGCAAACTCAAGGCTGCTGCATGCACTAAGGGTTTGCGCACACACACACACACACACACACACACCTCTTCTTGCTTCCCACAGCTCCTTCCAGGGCTTTCTGCAACACTGCATGGAGTCTCTTTTGCTCCTCCTGAGGTCACGGCTAAGGAGCAGTGTACTTTGTAGGAGAGCCTAGTTTAATTCCTACCAGTGATTCTCTTCGCTGCTCCTGGGCTACGCTCATACTAGGGCAAATGGAGCCAACAGAGCCAAAAGAGCCTTCGTCATTCTGTGCTGCTGAAGAAGAAAGCAAAAAAGATGGGAAGTGCTTAGCACCTCCTCACATCCCTTTTTTTCCTGCTGCACATATGTTTTACTGCCTGGAGTACGAGGCAGCACTCATGATCCAAAAGCCTTTCCACCCATGCCACCCTTCATCAGCTTTTGACCTCAGGAAATGAGCTCTGCGTAGTCACAGCGCACAGCGGCCTGGCCATCACCTCAGAGCAAAACAGGAAAGTGGCACGAGCACGACTTGCTTCTCCATCAACAGAACTGCTCAGATATTTGTTCCTAAAAATGACACATTTACTTGCAGCATATAGGGGTGGGGAGGAAAGCGGGAGGGAAGACAGGATGACAATTTTGCCAGGACAGCCCAATGACCATGGTAGGTCATGTTTTTTAATCTTTTCTAGGTTAAATGCAGGCAGTTGTGTCTTGTTAAATTACATTATATAATATGATTTGCTGATATAGTTTGATAGGTTGAATCCAAGAACATGGTGACTCATGTAGGAAATTGAAAGCCTCCTTGTCTTCAGCATAGTATTTCCAGAACTTGGAGTGAATCATCTTTTTATTTATTTTTTAAGTTGAAAACTATTTATTTAGCTATTTTTAAAGTTTGCAAGGGAAATATCTCCAGAGATGAGGGGGGAAAGGAAGCTACAGACCTGACCAACAGATTCTCTAAAACATGGGTTTTTGTAAGAAATACCCCCCAAATGTCACAACAAGGGAAGGGAATGTCACGTAACCCAGGTTCAGCTCCTGCACTGCACTGCTTTCAAGGCAGCTTTTCCCTGTGAACCAGCCTGGCTGCCAAGGAGGTCTCTGCTTGGGGAGCTAAATGCTTTTGAAAGAAAGCCTGAGCTTTTCTGAAATTCTGCCTTCTAACATCTGACCATCTCAGTTTCCCCAGACATTAAGATCCACTTCACAGTAGTAAATCTTAAATAACATCTACAAACTACAGATGAGAAGGACTATATGCATACAAAAATATTAATGTCAGGTACAGCCCCTGAGAAACATCCGCTTTCATGCTGCACCGTGCACAGTGGCAATGAGAAATGTATGAATGTCACTGCGTTATTGACTTGGTAGCTACTACATAGTCCCACGAGCTCTGGCACTAAAAAAAATGGTAACAGCTGAAATGAGAAGTAGATAGGACAGCACTATTTCTGCAAACAGTATTTGCATTCAGTGGTACTAGCACACAAGCAGCTTGTGTCAGTAGAGCGGGGAGGACTGGTCTGAATGCAAAGAATTAGCTGAGTTCATTTTGCAGAAAATGGGATGGCTGCAGTTTCCCTTTTCAGCATTGGCTGCAACTCACCCATAAGTGAATGCTGCCTAACACAAGCTTTACCTTTTTACCCTGTGAAGGGGAAAGAAGATAAGCCTTTGGTTTTTGTTGTTGTTTCTTTTTTTTTTTTTGAATAGTTGGTTGGGATTTTCTTACATGAATTCTTCAAATTTGCAATAGCTCAAATACCAAAAACCTGGTCTATTTATACTTGGAATGTGCAGAAGCACAACTTCCTACAAGATGAAGAAAAAGCAGAATGCTAAATTGCCTAATGAGTACTTATTTTTTAATGAAAAAGAGGGTAAAGTATTACTTTGCAAAAGCCCAAAGTGTCAGAGATTTCTCTTGGGAGGTCGATATAATTTAATTAAGGCCAAGTGCCGTGATCAAAACAGCCACCTCCATGATGTATGTAGTTGATGCTGCCCCTCCCAAACCCTTCTGATCTCCATATAACTGAGGACACAGCTCGAACGGGCTGCACGCTATGATTTAGCATAGCAGGGTATTTCCAGAAGCAGAAGAAAAGGGCAGTTAGTAAACACCGTTCACTCTCCTATTGAGGGAAATGGGGGAGGATGCTGCTGTGCTTTAACACAGTCTGCACGAAACAAATGACTGCTTGGTTGCTGCAGGTCATTAGCATTAGGTACAACCATAAATTCTGCGTGCCTTACTGCTGCCACTGCAGTATGGCTCTTATTTTTAAAGCAGAAACCCTACTGAAATTGGTCTTTTGAGGGGCTTGAAGCTTTGTGAACAAAAGGTGTTGTTCTGAGGAGGCAGGGAGACTTCCGAAGCCTTGCTGGCCTTTTTGAGCTTGGAAACACATGGGCTGGATCAGGCTGGAGCGCTGAGACGTTCAGCACCTCAGTGCTGGGCACCAGCACATTTGGATGGAGATAACAGCAGGTCACTCTGGCAATTCAAAGATTGGACACTCTGTTCTGTCTTTGTTTTTCTCAGTAAACGACTGGTTCGCTCTTCAGTTATCTTACTTCTAGACGGATCTGCTTTCATGGCTGCTATACATGTCCCACATGGCCAAGAAATAAAGGAAACTTCTCACCTCCCAAGGATTCCGTGTAAGTGGTTAATTAAACAGTAATGACTATATTTCCTCTGGTAATGCTGTGCAGACAGGGAACTTGTATAATGTAAAGAAAAAGTAAGGCAGGGAATAAATTCCTCCAGTGTATCTTATCTTGGAAAAGCTTTCAACTCCTGCTAGTGGAAAGTTTATAGTCCTCTGCAGAGATCCCAGTTGGGCGATTTTTTCCCATCTCTCAGACAAAAATACCATGTAAGTTCTCTTAAATTACTTAGTAACTAAGAAAGATATGCTTGGTAAATACCCTGTTCACTACGTAACACAGTAATTACATATTCTACACTCAGGTAGTAATTATATTGCCTGTCAATTACTCAGTGATTACACTTTGAAGTAACTATGAGGACATCTATGCGCTCGCAGGGACAAAGTAGCAATAATCCTCTATCTATTCTAGGGGGAAGTGGCTTCCTTATAAACATCTCCCCCCATGTAGATAACAGGTCTGGAGAGCTGCAGGAGTGCAGCTGGGGGAGGAACATGCCCCTTCTCCACTGCGCACCTCCCTCTAAAGCCGAGGAGCTGGTCCATGCCAAAGAGAACCCAAGTCATAAACAGGGTATGTGGTGGCTCCACAAAAGCAGCAGGGCAGGACATTCAGTAACTGCTCGCCCTGGGGACTAAGGAGCGGTGCAAGGGGGGACAGGTGCCAGGGCAGCCCTGAGGCGCACGGCAGCTCCACCACCGTGGGCACTGCGAGCACCGGAGCGCCGTGAGCACCGGAGCGCCGTGAGTGCAGCTCCACAGCCCCCAGGCAGCGCGGCTCCCTCGCGGCTCCCTCGCGGCTCAGCCCGGAACACGCTCCCCAGCGGGACTCATGGCCTTGCTCACCTGGTACGGGCTCGGACAGCAGGAGGACAAACCCCTTCAACACAGGCCTTGACAGGAGTGTCCTGGCGTTCACATATAACGGTGCTGCTCATCATCCTCACGGGGCTGGAGTATCCAAACCATACGTTTAGCAAGTGGTTTCTTCATAGAATCATAGACTGCTTAAGGTTGGAAGGGACCTCTCGAGATCATCTAGTCCAACCCCTGCACACACAGGGTCACCTAGAGCACATGGCACAGGACTGCGTCCAAGCGGGTTTGAAGATCTCCAGAGAAGGAGACTCCACAACCTCTCTGGGCAGCCTGTTCCAGGGCTCTGGCACCCTCACTGTTAAGGTATGTGGTATTTGACTAAGGTATTCAGATGTGGTATTTGACTAAGACTGCTGAATAAATCATGGTAGGGAGTGCAGGAATTCTTTAAACAAAGAGCTCTGCCATCTGCAACTGCTGCTTGCCTTCCCCATCATCTCCCGAAGCTTCCTGCTCGTCCTGGATGTCATTCGGATTCTCCCCGCATCCCAGAGAGATCACGCGTTTTAACTGTGGCAAGTGCTAAAGATTCCCACCCGCCAACCTTGCCAGGCCATTCCTGAAAGCTCAGGGGCAACCTGGGCAGGGTTTTAAGAGCTCTGAGTTCTGGCACTGTCCCTTAACAACGCTTAAGCGGATGCTAATAGGTTAACATGTTAAATATTGCCTCTTTCCTGTCTGAACCAAGTGAGAAATATTTCAATTACTGTATTCCCATGGAAGATCCCTACTCGCTCCAGTTATTATAAGCCACTCCACATTCATCACATAGCTGCCTGCTCTAAAGGAAGATCATAGCTCTTTGGAGTTTGTGTTTTGTGTCTGTGCTGTGCTTGATCCAGGACAGAGGATCCTCTGGGAGATCCCAATACAAATAATGCATAAAGCCTCCAAGCTTCTTGCCCCATTCCATGGCTGGAACAGTGCTCAGATCCCAGCCCTTGGCACTATCCGAGCTATTCTTTTTCCCTAGTTTAGCAAAGACCTTACTCACAACACATTGAAATCAATGGGAATTTTCCACCGATATCCACACACAGCAGGTCCAGCCTCTACAGTGATGTTCAGCTAAATAAAGCAATCATGGAAATCACCATAGGAGATTATTAATAAATCGCAGGATGTCTTTTGTTGCATACTGTGGAAAGGATGGAAGACAGAAATTCCGCGTGATGTCTGAAAAAACATGCAGCTCCCTCAAGAGCAAAATAATTATCACTAAGAACTGGACAAGTATGTGCTTCTATGTTAGAAAATCATCTGCCCCTCTCCAGAAGAACCTTGTTATTGGGCAGTACTGCTGCAGCTGATCACAGCTCAGTTCCTCTGGCTTCAGCATGCCTGTAAGACACAGCATAGACACGTCACTACATATTTCTGTCCAGCTACTACTGACCCTACACCTTGAGGCCCAATTCCTCCCTTATGTACACTGGTGTAAGCCAACACTCTGCATGGACGACCATGCTCTTATACCACTATAAAGTGATCGTGGTAAGTAGAGAATCAGGTCAGCTCAGTCTTCCTTCATCCTCCTTGCTCTTAAGGCAGCATCTTCTGTTTATGTTCTCTCTGTTTATGTATCTGTAGTTTCAGTGAGCTCATGCCCAACTAAATAAAGGAAATTGCCAGAGGCTGCCTATAACCCACATCTGGAATTTACAAAGGAAGCTCTCCCTTACAGATTTTACAAAGGAACCAGTTCTTACCCAGAAGAGTTAAGGAGAATTCCAGACTGGAAAAGGGAAATATAAAACAAACCAATCCTATCATTAGAGATTCAGAAACAGACACTGTCTCCCAAGAGTTTAATTAAGCACAGTCTCCTCCTGCTTTGCTGGTCACATTAAATGTAGAAAGGTCTAACCTTCTTTTTTGGCAAGGCTTGGAGAGACTTGGCTGACTGAAGCTGTGCACTAGCTATTCTTGCCCCAAACTGCACTGTGAGGAACAGCGAATACTGGCAACTCCTTCTGCACTTGGGCTGACCTCTGCCAACATCCATCCTGCTGGAAAGCCTGATCATTTACACCAAGATCAGACCTGAACATGAACCACCTTTCAATCCACCATGATGTTCTCAATCAACTCCTGCAGAAAAGGAAGAACTCTCTACTCATCCACAGAAATTTCTCGTTTTGTATAATGACAAACACAAAAATTGCCCACTACCAGATGGTTATGTCCCTCTAAAGGCACTCTCAGAAATGAAATTCCCTGGTCAGCACCTCTTTAGCAAGCAAAACGGGGCTGCAAGGATTCTGCCTGCTCCTCTGCTGAGCAAACAGCAGGAGGCTGCCTGCTTGGAACACACCGTCTCACCCTTGCTATCGAACACACTTGGCCCTATTAACATTTCAGCTGCGTGCCAGAGACTTGGCAACCGGTCAAGAAGAATCTTTCCTGGCACATGGCATCCTGCTGCTGCAACAGCGCTGAGCAACTTAGGGACAGTCAACTGGCAGCAGTGGAGAGACCTGAAGATGGGATATGTGGATGAGGGGCTGGGGAGGAGGAGAGCAGGCAGGCTGGGAGCATGAGATGACACCTGCCACCAGCCACGTGGCTATATGAATTCTTGAATGGAATAAGTATTTCACCAAGAAACTATAATAAAAGTCAAAAAATGGGAAGGAAAAAACAAAAAGTAGCCTGAAGAGCATCCACTGAAAAAGAGCGCCCTGCACGTAACAAGGATGGCTGGCGGTCAAAGAGCATATGGAAGCATAGTGGAAGTAAGTCTTCTTGTCTAGACCTCTTTCCTGTGTACATCCTGTGTGTTCTGCCAAAATAGGTCAGGGATGTTCTCAGAGCATTTGGGCTACAGCAGGGGATGCAGCCTAATGAACCTTCAGAGAAGCCACAAAAGACAAACGTTGGAGTCTCGCATCTGGCTGCTTGTTGAACATCTTCCCTTTGCTATGATTTATATGAAGTTATACTGCATTGCTGTGGTCTCCTGAGAGGAGCTGGAAACCCAGCTAATCTTCACCTAGGAACCCCCAAGTATACGAGCAGTGTAGCTATACTGCTAACAGAGGACTTGCTCAGCCATGGAAGTGTCAACATAAGAAATTAAATAAATTATTAGATTCTCCCAAGTGAGTTTTTCCTGGTAAATTAATAATGTTCCAGCACAAGGACAACAAGGAAATGTCATTTTTTAATTTCTTTTTCTTCTCTGATTTATTAACTGCATGGAAACATAAACATGGCCCAACACTAGGGTCAACTCCCAAATTCCCACCGTTCTTATAAATCAGGATGAAAACATATTTCTTCTGAAAGACCCATCAGAATCAGCTCCAACACATATAAACATGACTCATGAGATCCCAACAGCTTCAGAGCAAGGCCAGGGCGTTTAACACTTATCAGCTCTAAGAGGAATCTTGTGCAGAGCAGAAGGGCAGATCCGCCAATCTCAACCTTCCTCTCATTGCAACTAAACTTGCAAACCATATTCCTGAGAAAAGGAATCCTGGTCCCTCATCCCACCCCTGAAATTCCTACTAGTTCCATGAAGAGATTTATCCTCCTGGGGAAACAGAGGGCTGCCTTCTTCCTTTTCTCAGCTCTTGCAGCACAACCAGCTCCTTCAGTGTCTTCCAGCATGTATGTCCCAAACCCAACACGCAGCTGGGAGGCATCTTTGAACCCCCACCTAAGCCCAGCTTACCGCAGTCCCTCCTCCGTGTGCTTTTGGCTACCTCTCCATCAAGCTTTCCTCCATGGTAATTTTAATGTCCTTATCGGTTCTTCAAGGTGTAGCCCTGTCCCATCTGGTGATTTCCCTGTGCAGTAGGGTGACACAGGGAGAAGGTCTAGAATAAAAACAAAAGACAAAAAGTTCCTCAAAAGAGAAAGATGCCATGGAGCTGAATTCAGCTGACCTGAAGCCTTTTTTCATATCCTACTAGTGCAAAATGAATCTGCATCTTCCCACTGCAACTGCAGGCTGATACAGATCCAGTTCAGTGTTTCTTTTATTCATGCTGATGATAATACAACTAATTGTAGTCTTCCTAGCCACTGAAAACTGAATGAAGAAGAAAATCTGCATACTGTCTGAACACGCTGCCAGGGAGAATAATAAATGAAAATCAAAGACACAGTTCCCTGATGGCTGCAAAAGAATCAGTTTGCATGAGAATTCATGCTTTTGATCACCAATGGAAATCTGTCGTTACTTGAATTTGCCTAGAGAAAATGATACAAACATTTGAACTTCACTAGGAGAAAAAAGCACTATGTTCCAAAATGCCAAAATCATATCCCTTCTCAAACCACTCAGGCAGCAAGACTAGGAAGCACTAGCCTTGGATGTGCGAATTCCCTAGGAAGCAGCTCTCGATATCAGCCTGACTTAGGAGTCGAGTTCCAGAAAAAGAGATAATTATGTAGTTGGGGATTCTGTAGCATTTGGAATGAAACTGCCCCCCTGCCCAGTTTGCGCAGATCCCCTCGCGCAGCTGATGCAGAATCTCCCTGTCACATCGGATGGGATCAGGATCGCGCCTGTCGGCCGGGCTCTCCCTGGCAGTGCCAGGACGTTGCTCAGGCAGGGATCACACGCATCAGGGCAGCGCCTGTCCCAGAACCCTCCTCAGCTTGGAGCCGGGGTGTGCATGGCAGCAAGGAAGCAACTGGACTTTTCCATACAGAAAAAAAAAAAAATCTGTTATTTAACGAAAAAAATTAAAAAAAACATTTTTTAAAGTAACTTGCATGGGAAAAGTGTTGCACAGTATCCCCCCCCCCCCATCACCTATACGCTCCCTTTCCAGCCCTCTCACCATCATTCTGGGTGTGCTAGTAAAGGAGCTCTCAGTCTCAGTGCTTTGTGCCCAGTAAAACCAGCCCAGTGGCCTGGACATTCCCTTAGAGCTCCCAGCTCATCTATGCAAGAAGACCTCTACTTAATTCTTTAAATCAGCCTCCTCTTTGCATCTCTGGAGTAGTGCCAAGGGGAGAAACCTGAGGCCAGGGTCTGACCTTACCTGTTTAAATACAAGTAGCATAAGTCAGTAAGGCACTCAACTCTACAGGGGGTCCTGGTACCTGCCAGAGAGGAGGAATTACGTGAATATCAAGAGATCTACAGAGCCAAAGAACACTAGGATTAACTTGGAAATATCGGAGCCCTGGTCTCCTTTGCAAGAAGCACCTCACACTACATTTCCCTGATGAGCTTAATTTCCCTTCCAGCAGCACTGCAGCCTAGTGAAGCAAAAGGGAGGAAATGGCAGCGCAGGGAGCGGGGGTCAAGGAAAGACTTCGGCTTCGGAACAAGGAGGAGGCTTCCACCTCGGGCACGACCTGTCCGCGCTCAGGAGGGCAGCGCCGCCGTGGGAGCCGGCCGTGCGTGGCCCCTCGCAGCCTCTCGCGGCCCCTCGCGGCCCCTCGAGGCCCCTCGCGGCCCCTCGAGGCCCCTCGCGGCCCCTCGCGGCCCCTCGCGGCCCCTCGCAGCCCGTGGGCTCCCAGCCCGCACTCACTTGGGTTTGACTCTCCAGTTCACTTCACTCATTTGTCATGAGGCGAGAAAAGAAAAAGGAAAAAAACAAGAGCAAAAAGGAGTGATTTTTTGCTTAGTGCGGGACAGAGCTCAAGCAAGAGCAGAGCATTCTCTGAGTTAACATCATCCCTGAAACCAAAAAAAGGTCACCTATTCCCTGCCCACTGGTTTTCCACTTCACACAAACCAGGGTGCAGAAAAGGGATATGCTTTTCTTTCCCTCTTTCTCCCCAGATAGATACACACTCTGACGACTGTGAGGTTACTTTTCTTTTCCTTTCTTTGCAAAATGGCAGTTCAAAACAGGCCTCACCGGGACATGATAGATGCCCGCAGTATTTGCAATCTGAAACACGGCCGTGTCTGCGCCTTGTGCAAACAAACACCCCTGCACTGATCTAGTCACAGATGGAAATTAATTTGGTTGAGGAATTCCTCCCTCCGAGGGAATCCTGAGCTCCGTGCACAGACATACCGGAGAGCTCCGTGCACGATGGATGTGCTGATGTTCCTGCAGCTCTACGAGGACGTTATTTTCCTTGGGCGCTGGGTGACTGGATTGTTTTGCCTATGGGCCAACCCTAAGGCTACCCTCCCAAGCCGTAGGAACAAGGTGCTTCTCCAGCTATGAGAGGAAGAACAATTTTCACCCTCACAAATCTGGGCTGCCTCTGCACAGAGAGCAAAGGCTTTAGCAGGGAAAACGCACGCTAACAGGCCTGGGTTGCCTGGATCTCTCGCTGGAGACCACACAAACCATCTTGCACACAGTACAGGCTGCTGCAAGCAAAGGGCAACGTGCATCAACAGGGCAGAGATGAGATGCCGTGATGAAAACGCCACACAAAACAGCAGGCTGCAATCAAAGTCCCTTCACTGGGCAGGGAGTGAAGACCAGCCGTAAAATAACAAGCGGCTGCTGCATCCGGACAGAACAGCGTGGGAAAAACCCCCCTCGGCATCTCCCACACAGCCCACTGCCTCCATCAGCCCCGGGGCCTCTCGCGCAAACAGCATTTGTCTTGCTCCTTCTGCTGCTTTGCAGTGTCCCATCCCAATGACACAAAACCCGCTGGTCGGGAATGGAGAAGCATCCCGGTTGCCTTGGCGATACCTTGCCCATGCACAATAAATAAAATGGAAGAGGGCAGGTTTGGTTAGCGGCAGCCAGGAGGGCGCGCCGACCGGCCCCGCGGTTCTGCTCCCGAGCGCGTGCGGACGCACACACACGGCTGGCACCTCCCTGCCGCCTTTCGCTGGCCCTTCTACCACCTCCTCCAGCTTCCTCGCAACGCGAAAGAGCCAGCACGAAAAGGGGAAGAAAACACATCCATAAACACACCCAATCCAGCTTACTCCTTCCTTCATCTTTGAAAATGATTGGCAAATCTTGAGGGGAACCCAAGACCCCAAGGCAAGGGGTTCAAGGCACTCACCACATGAGCCATTACAGTGAAATCTCTTGTTTAAACATAAATAGGAAAAAAAAATCTTATACATACACATACATTTCAATCAAAAACCCAAGCCATCTGCCCAGGAGCCAGCACAAAGAGGGTTTCTATCAAACGAAGACACTGCAGACTAACAGCCAGGCTGGGCAGGCAGCCACTGCCTGGCCAAGCGTGATGGCGCTGCTCGTTTTTCACTCTGACACCACTGCAGGCTCCTCCAGGCTCCTTGACGCGCAAGGTGATCAGAATATTGAGCACAGCACTGCAGTGCGAGCCTGGCACCCAGCACAGCCACGGAGCAGCTCCCTCCCTCCCTGCCCCCCTTTCCTGCTTGCACACCAGGGAAACGGGAAAAGAAAGAAAGAAAAAAGGAAAGACAGAGTGAGCCCCCCACACCTCCCTCTCCTCCTTCCGTGACAATGAGATTGCAGGCACCGAACGCCCCCTCGTACATCTCCAGAGGAGGAAGCTTGGCTATGGTGTTTCTCATCCTCCAGCTCGTTTCGTGAATGCCAGAACGTGTCCATCCATCCCTGTCTCCAGGCCTTTTCCATATGCATGCTTTTGCTAAGAAAATGGAACCACAGCAGCACACTGCAGTGTGCCCGTGATGGCAGGACACTTCTGTCCTCTCCTCCGCCTATTACTATGCAAATGGTGATCCTGGAGAGAGCAATAAGTCATCTCCTAGCGCAGGGTATAGAGCCTCGAGCCGGGCCCAGCTGCTAGGGCCAGGTCCTTGCGGGGGAACCCAGGCGTTTCCTCCACGCTCCGTTCACCCTCGAATCCTCGAGGCCCAGCACCCTTCATGAGGTGGGAGCAACACTGGCCTCACAGCTTAAAATCCCATCTCAGATCCGAAGCAGCTTCCAGATGATAGCAAAAGAGATCTGTGGAGGTTGACTTTTGGTCAGGCATGCATTGCCCATTGCCAGGCTTTAATCTCAACGAACATGAATTGAGTGCTGTCAACTACCCCCCAGCGCCACAACGTCTACAACCCTATCTACTGTTTCACTCCTACTGCTCCCACTGTCATCACTTTCCACTTGTTCCAAGATCACTCGGGCCCACGTCCCATCTCCCATTTCCTACCTACAATATATTTGAGCTACAGCCTGCATTCCTGCCCAAAACCTTCCTGCAATAAAGGCTGACTCATTAAAAACACCTTCATAAATCTTCCCGTACACTTGTGAGCTTAACTCACTTAACTGGGCAGATGTGCATGAGTAATAAATTATCTTATTTCTGAGATTCTCCTAAGAACTCCTATGCTATCCCAAAATAGAAAAAATCAGTGAAATCCAGTCCTCCAAGGGCTACAGCTCCAACAAATTATTTTATTTGCATTTCTGAGATGTAGAAACACTTCTATTATCTTCAGGACCCAAACATACTCACTGATCATTTTAGTTCTTTTTTTTCTGTTTTTTTTTTTTAAAGAAAAAACAAAACCTAAATAAATGTCTCTGAAGAGCACTTTAATTTACATAAATTTTGTTAGGAAGAAAATTTCATGCTGCTACCCGACTAATCAAAGCTACATAGTAGCAAAACCAGCAACAGCAGCCCAGTTCAGCTGATTCTCTCTCCCTTCTGCTTATACTACTTCTTCAGGAAAACTTCTCATCGACCGGTTGAATGACGCAGCAGAAATTTCCATTTCAAATTAAACAAGAATTCATTTGCTGATTCAGTTTTTTTAAATGTGTGTATTTCAATGTCAAAAAGAGGCATCATTTGATTTGTCTATTCTGACTCAGGAGGATGAAACTAATGCATTCTTTTGTTATTCCTTTCAATGGCAAATGACTGATGTAAAAGATAATGTTGGAAAAACAGTTCATTGCTATAAATACCTGACAGCAAATTTTCTGGACCCAAAAATGTGTCTCTGGTATGAGCTGGGGTTTGACAACGTAACCAGCTCTTCTGCCACTGCCTTTCCTTGAGGAAAGTTATATCCACGTGAGTTACGGGGCTCCTCCTGCCCCCATCTTTCCCACCCTTCAGGGCTGCTCAGGAGAGCTCATTGCTGCCTGTGGTGAAATGAAACGTGTTATCATTAGGCTCAATGTGTCATTGAGTTAATTAAATGTCATGTTTTTGAAAACATTAATTAGAAGCATTTCAGACTCGTCTGAAAACACACAGCTTGCAAAACTTGAAAAAGTAAACACCACCATTTTCATCTGGATAGATTTTGTTGCTAGCAACTCTTAACCCATCCAATCTTCAGTAAAATTACAATATATTTTATCGCTACCTAAGGTAGCAGTGTCTTGCTTTTCCATTCTGGATGCAGTTATAGAGAGTCCCAGCTGTGTCTGGAGGGGGGATTCCAAAGACAGGGTTGAACCCCCGTGTCCCAGAGCGGTTCCCAGGACACTGAGCTCTGCAGGGCACTCGGAGCAGCCTGCGGGGGCTGCCTGGGCCTCACCTGAGGCCTCACCAAGTCATGATGAGGACTGAAGTTCTCCAAGGTTTCAGGGTCTGCGGATCCTTTTCCCACTTACAGGAATTCTCACATCTTGAATTTGAATCAAGGAAATGTTCTAAACCAAAGCGAATCTCAGCTCAAAAAATCTATGCCCTTCTAGCCATGGCTAAAAACCAAGGTAAGCTCCCTCGTGTCCCAATAGTTTTTATGACATTCTCTACACAATAAACTTCCAAGCAATGCACTACACTACTCATAAATCCCTATACCCGTAACCACATATGCCTGCAGCCCTTTCCTTAAAACATGTAACATTTCCCTTCAACCCATCATTCAGCTCCTATTTCACTTCCCCAATGGCAAGGCAGCATTCACCAACACATCCCCATTCCAGTGGCAACCTCCAGTATTTCCTTCCTAGGAACACAAGAGCAAAGCCTTCCCGCCAGGAAACACAACATCTCGTGCTCGTTTCAAACCCTTCCGTTGCTCTTCTCCCTTTTCAGATTAAACTGTACTGTACATCGCATCCAAAGTCTTCCTAGCAGGTTGTTGTTGTATAAGGGACATTAGGTACCAAATAAGGGATGTCCTCTACAACACAGGACAGGGGGACATTCAAGATGTTGGCCTCCAGTCATACAACTTGTTTTCTGCAGACCTCTATATCATTTAAATAAAACTTTGGATAATATCATTACATTGAAACAGAGTAGGAAAAAGGTGTTTCACTGTGTGAATGTTAAAAAAAAAACGTTAAAAATTGACATTTGCATAACTGTTGAAATTCCAGAAAAATCTCCTTGAGCCTGAAAATGCACCCAAACACTTGAGGACAGTCATGATCCCCACATATCTTCAGAGCACTAGCTTTAGCGAGGGATGAAGAGAAAATATTTTAAACAAGAGATGAAATTGCCATAGGGGAGAAACTAAAAATATGTTAACTACAATTGTCACCACAGACCCAAGAGAGGCCATGCTCGGTCAGGCCAGAAGGCAGCGCAGTGCAGTGTTCTGCTGCGAGGAAGCACACACGTGCACTGACTCCACTGCAGCCACGGAACAGGGGCTTGTTATATATTAACAAAAGGCAGAACTGCACAGAAAAAAAAATCATTGCAACGCATTTGTTTTAACTACAAAAAGCCATTTTTGTTTAAAATAGTTTTCAATAAAATGTTAATTACCAGAACTATTTCATATATTCCAAATACAAAAGAAGTTTAAAAATATTTGAAAGGAAACAATTTCCCAAGGGCTATAAAGATTCAAAGACCAAAGGAAAAGCTGAGATAGTACTTACAACAAATGTCAGAATTGCTTTTAACAATAAGAGTAATTACCCACTAAAACAACTTATCTACAGCCCTGTGGAGATCTCTATCACTCCAAGTCTTTATATCATAGTTGGATGATCAGCCACAGGTCATGGGCTTTGTGCACATGTGCTGGAGTACAATTCTGTTTGCTGTAAGCTGGCAAGATGAAAGGGGAAAGATGAAATGACTCGTGATCACCTTCTAGCCTTGGAATCTGTGATGCCGAGACAGACTCTCTGCATTACACATATTGGTGTCTTCCTGTTTCCTAGGCTGGTTAGAGCTGAAAACTGTCAGTGCGAAGACAGTTGAGATCACCTAAAGTCACTGCACTCCTGTTTCCTCCTCTTTATTCCTGCTGCTCTGGGGTTTGCTGCATAGACCTGCTGCGGCTTTCCCAGTGGAGAAAAAATAACCAGAAATATGACAAAAGTGACCACAAACTCTCTTATAACTTTAACCTTAGGGTATTTTCTATAGCTATTTTGCATACAGAAATATCCCAGGATTATTTACTTTAGGCCTAGTAGTCAGCTCTATGGAATCAGCGAGTCAGCTTGGCACAAAGGTGCGAGAGAGGCACAAACTGAGTCTTCCATTTCCTGCAGCAGCTCCTGCAGTCGAGCTGGTGATGGGAATAGATAGCTACATCCTGCAAGATCTTCACACCTTCAAAACAGGCTGTGCCTGGACTTCGCACTATTTGGAGAGCAGCAGAATTTCCTTTTCTACTTGTCTCTGAATCAACATTTAGTTCTCAAAATGCAGTGGCTAAAGGCAGAACAACTCTTTGAACATGAAGTAGTAAATAAAACTGTTAATAACACTGTCATTTAACTGCTGGTAGAAGATGACATTTATAGAAGTGGCAAAAATTACTAGTATTAAGTAATGTGACTGCATGCTGCGTTTTGTTTTGCTGTATAATGAAGCAGGCTCCTGAGAGGTCTACACCAAACACATAAGAAAAGAGATGATCCCACCCCAGTGTAGCTAAGAGGTGAGTTCTCTCCCAGGGGATCAAACTCACAGGTCCCAAACAGGTTTGCACGAAACCACTGCGATAAAGGAAATATTTCAGGAGGGCTAAAAAGATAGAAATGGGGTAGATTTGTGAGCTCCCAGGGAACTCTTTATATAAAGGCAGACAAGATCCAGATTTAAAACGCGGCAGGGAGGCGGATGACAACAAAGCAAGGCAGTTCTCATGGTCTGGTCTCCCACAGCTGGAGCTGTCCTCGCAGCTCACCCGTGCCTGCTCCTTGTCACCCGTGCAGGATGCCCCAGCGATGTCCCCTTCACACATGCACATTGCCAGGGCTCATTTGGTTCCTGAGGAAGGGGAGGGAAGCAAGAAGAGCAGGGCGTGAAGGCAGCATTTTACCTGGCTGCAGCATGAATCTCTAGCATGGTCCGGATTTATTCAAAACGGGATTTTGCTGGAAAGTTCACAAACCTTTCAACAAGCCTCACACAAATAACCTGCCAGGTTTGCCTTAGGTTAGGCTTCCCCTGCAGATATTTCCTTTGCCCTTGCTGCAATAGAAGTTGAGCCTATGTTTAACACTGCAAAGGGGAAGGTAATTTTAAGAATCTGGAAAAGAAGAAAGTCACTCTGTGAGACAAGACACAGTCTCCCACAGCCAGTCAAATGAAGATACCAGGCAAAACACTAATATCCTTTTTCAATCAAGAAAGTTAGCAGTGCTGAGGACTACCTGGCACTTAGAAATACAACGCATGTGTCAGTAAGAGAGGTTTATGTGCTTAAGAAGCCTCATATTTTTACATTTTTGTCCCATGACTGCCCCATGCAGCTTTTGTTTGCAATTAATCACAACCTCTCAAAAAATGGTAGGAAAGACAAACATTCAGGTTGATATTTTAAGCTACTGAAAAGACTCAGAATGGCAATACTGGAGATGAAAGTAAGTTCATGTCATTCAGAGCAGACAGCAATGAAATCTAAGCCAGCTGCCCACACTGCCTTCACCCTGTCTAGAATCTCTGCTGGTCAAGCTGTGAACATCTCATTTGCACAGAGAAACAGCGAGCTCACGCAGGACAGTTCTCAGAAACGACCTGCACAATTCACAACGTCTCGCCTCACATCAGCTGAAATGGCCTCTCCTATTCTTAATGTCTCCTGCTGCCTCAGGAAAGAAATACATCCTAAGAAATGGGCTTTCGAGAACACTTCCTAGCCACAAAAATACCTACAAATCCACTCTGACCTTCACTGAAATCTTCCTCTGAGGGAAAGAAAATTACATCTTTTAATTTTTTCTGATATTTTGGTTTATTGTTTTTGCTCCTTCTCATGCAATATAATTAAAATTATGTCCTTGGAGTTGGAGGATACTTACAATAAACAGCTTATATGGATGCTGAACGACTCAGCTATGGTGCTTAATCAACTGGAGAAGATGTTTATTGCTGCATATGCTCTGCTGCTGTGAAAACTAGCCCTTAAATGTGCAGTTTCTAAACAAGGGAAAATAAAAATCCAATAGGAACAAGTTAAGGTCCTTGACACACTATAGGGAAGTAAAGGCACAAAAGGATTGTCACTTATAAAGAGGATAGACTTCGGAAAGTTAATATATTATAGAATGAATTACTAACAGTAGATGAACCACAGGACATACAAAACGCTGTTTTTATTCCAGTGTCAATGCAGAGAGATCCTTAATTCAGAAAAAAACAAAAACCTACAGACTGCATCCTAGCTCCTATGCCATCACCTTCTCCTTGGTTTACCAGGTACTGCACATCCTACAAGAGGCCTAAACAGAGCTACTCTGGTGACCAAGGAATGTATTTTAAATAAACACAAAGGATATAAAAGGAGATTTTAGCGGTTGTGATAAATAATTGGGATATATGTTGAGGGCCAAATGTTTGAAAGTCTCCACAAGCATAAAATGAGACTGTCACTATAACTGAGCCTCATATTTAGCAGCCAAAAACAAAGATATGGGAAGAGATGATGCCAGGATGATGCCTCAAGAAATATAAAAAAAAATCATACAGCTCTAAACATCTGAAGGTCCCTCCCACTGCATACAAACAAACCAGTGTTATTTTGTGAGCTTTCTGGATTTGACAACATTACACAGGCAAAGCTCATCAGTGCTCCAGGGATGTTCCATCTGCAGCTCCTCCACATTTCATTCAGGGGGATGGAACTGGGAGGAATCCCAAGGCTGCAGGAAGGATGACAACTCAGAGGAGGAGGAGGAGGAGGAGGAGGAAGGCCCCGCAGCGCCGCGTGTGCCCCTCGCAGGGCACCCCCGAGGCACGCGGCGGCCCCGAGCTGGAGCTCCCTTGGGAGCAGGCAAAGCCGGCACGGCAGCTCCGCAAGGCTCAGCCCGGGCAGCCTGCTCCGGGTCTGCACCGCCAGGAAGCTGCTCCTTCACAAGTAGCTGATTTTTTTCCCTTTATATTTTTCCAGGAAACAGTTTTTATATCTTCCCTATTATGTATTTCCACTAGACCCTCTAAATTTAATGAATTGCATTATTAACAGCACTAATAGCAACATAATGAGTGCTGGTAGGCTTTTCTTTCGGCATGCTAGAAATCATTGTTTGAGATGTGTTTTAAATGTTGATAAACAGAACTAGAGGCCTCCTACCTTGCAAAGGGAATAGATGTTTCCTTTCCCTCCTCCTATGACTGAATCTGGGATCTGATGAAATGCCTTCCCTCTCCCATACGCTGCCCAATCCCTGCACTTTGTCTTTTCTTTAAACTTCGAGCTACAGATATAAACCTTTGCACTTTGACTTCCCTCGATTCCACTGAGCCACCCTGCACGTAGAAATAGCGACTCCAGTGCAAATCTTCAGAAGCAAATTGCTTCAAGTAGAAGAACAGGACACGTAGCAAAGCAAAGCATCTCGCTTCTTCGGACAGCAAGGAGCAACTCACACAGGTAACACACAGTAGGGCCTGGGTGAGGATCGCTTGTCGTAAGAAACCACCACAAACCTGTTAGAGTCCCCAAGGCCCCGCTCGGCAGCTTTTATTCTCCTCGGCTCTCCTAAGTTCCACCGTGCTCTTCCAGAAGCCACACCAGAACTCGAGGGACAACCTGAGCAGCTGGACAGCGGTGGCAATTAACTGCTCTGTGATAGGAAGCCCATGGCCCTTTCTAAGGTGGGTTATGAATGCTGACAGGTTCCTACGGACACCGCTCGGGAGCCCAGAATCCAACCCTAATATAAGCAGAGAGCATCTGCACAGCACAAAGAAAACAGCAACATTAAACTGCCTCCAGCTTCTATTACTAAACCACCAAGAACACAGCAGAAGAATTGTTGTTGTTTTTGTTTTAACAAATTAATTTAATTCCTCCTCATCTCCTGTCATATGTAAGGGTATTCCAGTTAAGAAGCTTATGGGCAGGAATGCTTTTAGGACCAGTATGTTTCCAGAACAACAGCAGAGGATGGTCACAAAGAATTCACTTTCTGCATTTGTCAGAAAAAGTATCTGCAGTAGAATATTTTATTTCAAGAGCTGCATGACCCAGTATGCACCAGATGAGGGGCAGAGAAGCGGGGCAGGGTGAGCAGGGACCGGCAGCGCAGCCTGATGGTTACAGCACTGAGCACGTACCGAGACCAGCCACGCCAGGAACCGCTCACAGGGAATCGCAGCAACAACACACAGGCTGACAGGGTTGTTCATGGATACGGAGCGCCTGAAAGCTTTTATCTGCAGGAAATAACAGAGCCAGGCTCTTGTAAAGTACTAGTGAGAAAATCACACTGAAATCACACAAACAAGGTTTTCCACTCCTGAGCATCCTTGTTCTGCCAACTAAAGTAACTTCCCTACCGCAACATTATCTAAGTTGGAAGTGCTGAACCCTGTAAGGAAAACAGTTCTTTGGCCTTGACATCCATCAGTTCACGCAAGCGCAGAGTTATTTTTTTAACTTTTCAAGTGATCAACTCTTGACTATCAAATTGAGGGACCAGAGTGCCAGCACTGTGCAGGATCCCGAGCATCAAGCGAGGTTCTGTTTTAAATCTCATCCTGTTACCAGCAGATGAAAGAGGAAACACTCCGGCCATTCTCGTATCAGCTTTATTCAGTCATCAAAACTCCCTCGCAAATCGGCAGTGCTGCCTTCTCAGACAAAATCGCTACCATCGCTTTATTGTACCCTAATCCCCAGGGATGCCAACCAGGAGCAAAAATCCAATTTGAGATTTTCATTGGGAAATTAAAGTGTTTTCTCACGATCACCTCTTGCTCCTTCAGCTTCAGGCAGGCACTGAATAGCTCTAGATAGGATTTTGCATGGAACGAAAGGAGGAAAAGACATAAAGCTGTAGCGGTTCTCACCAATGAATGCTCATAAAGGGCAGCGAAGACGAAAATGAGGGAAGAAAGTGAAATTAAGAGAAAAGCCTTTATGATCCTAATAACAGAAATTCATAATCCAACCAACCTTTTGTTCTAGCTTGGAAGGGCAATTTCCCTAAGAGACAACCACCAGAAAAAAGAAATTGCTGTGAAAACAGAAGAGAAAGGGAGAAAAATACTGAAAAAGACTGAGTAAACAATATCTCTTGTTGGCACACAGCTTATAGAAGAACTGTGGGTGCATATTCCCTTGCCTGGTATTTGGTACCAGCAATCACTGATTGTATGAGAGGACAAATGGGATAGAAACCATGGAGACCGGTTGACTGGAACCAGGGATGAGGGGAACACCCACAGTTGGGCACACTGCACTCCCAGCTACAGTATAACCTAGGACACGCATTCAGTGCGGACAGCAGGCTCCATTTCATATGGATTCACCTTCAGCCCTCAATATCCTCATTCCAAGTCTGCATCTCCAGACACTGACATTCAGTAAACTTACCCATTCCCTGGTGATACGTATCTGCCAACATGAGTTTCAGGTAACTATCCGTACGAACTAGGAACATTAATCAGACAAACTAAGGCTTTATAAAGATAACATCATGCTGAGGAGAACAGGACATGACTTGAACAATTTTCCCCGAAAGTCTTTGAAATTTGAGAATTTTTTTTTCCTCAGAATGAGCGCTTCAGTTGTGTGAGAAAAACAAAAATCAAAGAAACCAATGAATGTAGTGAGAAGTAGCTAGGCACAGTCGTAGTGAATTGCACAAAGTCCATTCTTCTTCTGCTCAGAAAGAGTGATTATAGGTGAAAGCACACAAGGGGATTTGTATTTTTCCAATTTGGAGTGAAACTCCGATCTGTGCAGAGAACCAGCATAGAAGACATTTATGACGGAAACCCTCCTCGAGCACATAACAGCCTTGCCCAGCTCCAGGCCTCGGGCAGTACTTGGCTGCCAAAGCTGCTTCCCATGCTCCGCTGCCTGGGCCGAGCAGGGAAGGGCACTTCCAAGCACACCCGGATCCCCGGGAGACCCGGCTCCTCCAGCCGTTATGCAACAGCAGGAGGATACAAGGAACGTCCACTGAAGAACAGGGAAAATGAATCCATGGAACATTGCAGTCCTAGGAGGCCACGAACTTAAACAGAGGATTTGCCCACACACAGTAAAAGTTGCCTTGACTAGAGTATGCAGCCTGTGTTGTGTGTATCAAGGGCGGGCTTCTCCCAGCAGAAACTTCTAATGCTGCTCTTTCAGCACAAAGACATGAACCAATATTAAAACACGTCTCTTTTTTTTTTTTTTTTTCCTCTCTCTCCCTGCCTGTAAACCAGAAAGATTAGAAAAACAGCCACAGGAGAAGGCTGTAACAAACATACAAGAGAAGTATGTACAGGTTCAGGGTACATTTTGGCTGCTTTAGACCTTTCCAAAAAGAAGAAAAGGTATTAATCTAATTTATTAAACCATTTATATGAGTTTCATGCCTCCTTGGTTAAACAACTGGCCTAAAGCAACTAGAAATGCACAGGTAAATCTGTCCCATAATTTACATTTTAGCTTTAACAAGTTATTTTACTGTTTCTAGCTGCTAAACACGTGTTTCTGATGACTGCAATACGCATTATGCAGTGATGCATCCTGCGTAGATATATGAATATTAAAGGTTGCACTGTTCTGACAGCTTGTTCTAGAGTTCGCCTTACGCTGGCTGAGATTTTCAGTTCTTCTTAAATGTAACTTGCATATCAGTGTAAACTCTCTCCCTCCTCCTGACAGGGTGCCCTTGTAGATGGTAATTTCCTGAGTAGGGAAAAAGAGACTCACAATTCATCTCGGACTGGGTATCCTATAGCAAGACATTTTTGCAGAACATAAATATGTATCACCAGATATAAAGTTGAGGTCCCATTCTTACAGAATCTTGAGATAAATATGGAAAAATATTACCAATGTCATCGGCGCTACTGTAACGTGAAGCTGGTGCAAAAGAGGCTCAAACCAAGAATGCACAAGAGTTTGAGACAAGGAGTTGCTATTAAGACTGGGCAAATATATAAGGCAAATATATAAGCAGCAATAAGAGAGAATCTGCCTTGATATTCTATAACCAACATCCTAAAATTCAGAATGGATGTAATATCGATTGCAAGTACCTACAGGAAATGAACTATAAACTCGCTACTGTCAGGAGTTCAAACATGTAATGCTCCCTCCGAGCTTACAGGGAGAGCCAGGAGAGCAAATCCTTTAGTGAACCCACGAGATGTGGCTGCGTCGTTGCTAGAAGTGCTTTAAGAAATGCCTGCCTGCATCTGAGGAGACTTTCTCAATGCTTTTAATGACAAAAAAATGCACAAGGGAGAATGAGGAAAATGCACAGGGGTGAGTAAAAGGAGATTAACAGCAGCTGGAAGACCTCCCAGAGCGGGATTTTTATGGCATATAGAGAGCCTGGAGCAGACTGGCTAGGTCCTATTCCAGGAGACAGGTGGGTAAGAAGGGCAGGAACCCTCGAAGAGCTAGGCTGGACGTGGATCACTACACAGGGAAAGTTTGACGAGGGGGGAGAAGGCTACAGAGAGGAAGAATCTGCTCTCGGGCCGACTTTAAGAGCAAAGGGTTACAGCACCTGACTGTGCTGGTGCTTGGGGGGGGCTTAAGCCCATCTTTCACCCCTGACAGCTGCAGCTTCACTCAGTGCTTCTTTCCAACTCCAGGAGAAACAGGATGCTCCTATTTGCCTGGGGAAAAGACAGGGCTCCAGAGCAGCCGCCAAAGGACACCCTACTGCCCTGCTGTTTGCTCTGTACCTGCCAACAAGGTGCCATGGCCGCCGAGTCCAGTCCCCATCCCACCCCGCTCCCCTTCCTGCCTGGAGCACCCCTGCTGCTCCGGAGCCGACGAGCGAACCCCAGAGCTGTTCAACACGCTGCTCCCCAGCAGCCAGCCTGCCCTCCCGGCACGGCCCGCAGCACCCTGCATGCTGCTCCTGCAAGGCAAAGCAAGCCCGGGGCAGCCGCTGCTACGGAAAATCCGGCATTTCCGTCTGCAAGGTTGTTACAGCTTGTCTCGGGCACCTGGCTTTATGTTTGTTTGAGATTTACATGCTCTTTGGTGCACAGTTTCCAATGATCTCCTAGGCTGCAAGCAGATTTTAATTGCCACCACAAACCAACACCTGACTTTGGAACCGAGACACCTCAGAGCAGCATTCCCAACATTTCTATCAAAGCCCCATGTCCTCCGTTCAATCCTGAACCCAGACTGGGTCCAGAACGGTCACCCTCCAACACAAGCAGGTCTTACACTGCTGAGCTGGTTCTCCATGTGTGCACATCCAGCTGAATTTCTTCCTCCCTTGGAGGAATTATATCAACCCTTCATCTCCTCCCCCAACTGGGGGCAAGAGCAAACAGCCATGAACTACTGCATTTTGCTCCACAGCACACAACAGAAAATACATGAACTCAGCTCTTACAAATCATCTGACATGGAAAGAAGTTACTGCAAAGCATTCTGTTCCAAACAGCAAAACACAAGCATCCCTGTGGTATATCCAGCAAGCCATGATACAGAGCAACTGGAATGTTAAAGTGTTTTGAAACATGTAATGAAATCCCTTCCCCTCATCCCTCAACCCACAGATTTTATCTGTTAAGGGTATTATCAGTGGCAGAGGAAAAAATACTAGTCTCAAGCCTTAGTTTGTGGTTAAATTTACTCAGCAACTGGGAAAAAGGGGAAAATATCAGGTTATAGATCCAGTTTCTCAGACAAGTCTGTTGTGAATGATGCTGGAAATGGTATAAAACAAACTTCCCCTTAGAGTAAGGCAAACATCAGTCCTTCCTCATTACATGAGGCAAATGATTTTGCCTCCCTCTTTGTGTCTGTGCGGCACTTACCATGACAGCCTTGAGCAGGGCCGAGGCAAATAATTAGTAAGGCTTTGCTGTCTGAAGCTGCCTCCATATTCTGCTGAGAAAAAGAATTATTTTCATTGAAGGGGAGAAGAAATAAAGAGAAGTTAAGAAATTTGTCCAAGGCATCATGTGAAATCTGTGGAGCAGCAGAAAGACCCTCTGCCTGCCTGTCGAAAAGGGAGCTGTCCCACTCCACTGTAAGAGCTGCAAGCAGGTCAACCACTCGACTGGTCGAGAGAGTAGGGAAGGTGGGTGGAGAAAACTCCCATCAAGGGGAGGGAAGGTCCCCTCTTTGGAGGGCTAATTAGCACATTGCATGCTTTAATTGCTGCATTTTGGGGCAAGCTGAAGGGAGCAAATGGTTTCCCCCTTGTGAGTGCTGGATCTGTCCCTTGAGCTGAACCACACACTGCTCAATCCCAGAGAACAGACCCCGGGCCAGGGCTGCCATGAAAACGAGCACCTTCCCTGCTGCTGGAGCCAGGAGGAGCAGAAGCTCTTGAGGAAACGGCAGCTTGGGGTAGAGCATCTCGTACCCTGGGGGAATTTGCATCCTTTTCTGGCAAAGCCACCAGGCCACAATTCCTCAGTTCAAGCGAAGCTTCACACTGTATTGGAAACAAGACTTTGCTTCCTAGTCATACTTGAGAAATACAGCCCATCTCCCTGGAACTCACAGCATTGGCTCTCTACAGATGAGCATGAATTTCCTTAGATGTTACAAGTAAATTAATTAATTGTTTCAAAAGTTGAAATTAATTTAAAAATACAGCCCCTTAATAAATGTAGCATCTGTGTTTTGCCTTTGTTCTGGATGATCTTAAGACTGAAATAAGACTCCACTGATTTTTCCATTTAATGAACTGCAAGTGAACAAAGTAGGTTGAAATTAAGCCGGATTATTAATTATTTTATGCCTAATTATAATAATTAGATAAGCCAACATGAGACTCCCGTTTTCTGGGCGGGTCTGGGAGCTCCAAGGCAGCTCAGCTCCTGGCTCAGCACTCTCTCCCTGCGACTTCGTTTTCACAGCTCTTTTGCAGGCTGCAGCTTTCATTCACGGATGATTTAAGGGCTGCGGGGAACCGTTCACAAGGCAGCAGCAGGAGGACGCGGGAGAAGCAGAACCTTTACTACACAGGAGTGTGGAGACTCCAGGAATCCTCTCCTCCAAGCGGCAGGCAGTCGCTTGCTGGATTCTGGCAGAAGGCTGAACTGGAAAGGCACGGGCAGGCATGGGCAGTAAAGCATCAACCATGCTGAGATGACACTAAGGACACGTGTGCTTGGCTGCTTCCCTGGGCTCAGCACTGCTCTGCTTCCAGCCCATAGATCCCCACGGGCCGTGGCTGTGCTGCACTGCATGGCCAACCACCAGACAACCCTCCAACAGGCTCTGCACTCATGCTAAGGGGACAAAACCCAACGAGTGCCCACCCAGACATCTCAGGCATGCTCCAGCAAGGAGCGCATCCTTACCGAGACAGCTCTAAAATTGCAATAGTTGGTTAAGGCCGGGGTACCTGCAGTTGCCCTCTCCTCCCGAGGTACTCTGTGAACGTGGTGCTCCCCCTTGGTATTTTTGGTGGCTGCAATTCTGGGCCTCCCCACCTCTTCACAGAGAAGCAGTAAAGGTTGACATTAAAACTACTGCGACTCCCTGTGACACGTGGAAGCCGCCCATTGCACATCACTTAGTGCTTTCCACTTGATTTGTTTCTGTTGAGTCACCTTGTTTTATGAAGCTCTGTGATCTCTTTGCTAAGGTTGGCATCCCACATTTGTGCACTGCTGAGAGAAGAGGCTAGGACAAGTCACAGGGTTCCTCCCTGGGGAAAGCAGCAGGAAGCACACAAGACAGGAGGGTATTTATGAATCTTTCTCTTGAAATACTAAGTCATAACAGAGCACAGCTTGCAGCACTCCTTACAGGAGAAGATGAAGCCAGTGCCTTCTGATGACCATAAGGTACTGCAAATTCATGTAGGGCTTCACTTCACCTACAGCAAGAACTAAACCCAGAACTTAAAAATCAGAGCATGTACATTTTTCAGTAATGGTAGAATCTGAAAATCTTATTCCTTTCAGGAGGGTTTGTCTCATTTTAGAAGTAGGCAAAGTGTGCCACTGAACAGGGATCCCACATGAGGGAAAAAAGCAGCAAAATGCTACATAAAAGTAGCATGGGACGGGAGCCGACTTTTGCTAAGTGTTTCATAAATACAGTAACTTTTTTTTTTTTTTTTAACCAATCTTAAAACAAGTTCTTATTTCTAACTTAGCTGACATGGGTAACTATCTCGCAGTTTAGTTGCACTGCTTGGCATTTACAAGCAGCCTCCCCTGGGGAATACCCTGTTTCAGAGGGGTGCAGCTCCTTAGCTGTTCTTTCTGGCTGGCCGTTCCTTCCCGCAGCCCCTGCACCCCCTTCTCCAACGGCAGCCAAAGCTCCCTAGGAGGGGACGACCAGCAGAGAGTCACTTCAGGTGTGCTCCCTACCCAAACTCCAGCAACAACGTAAGCCCGCGCTGAGAGCACCGCTCCAAGATGATCTGGCCGCAGGTCTCTTACAGTGAAGGGCCTGTAGACTCCAATGTGGGATGAACAAAATGCAAAATCATTTTTCCCCTCAGGAAGAATAAGGCAATTCATGCAGATTTTGCCGTGCCTGAGCAGCATCACTATAGACTTAAGCAAGCAGCCAGCTATGAGGAGCAGCACACGCTGAACGCTTGGATCTTGCAGATCTGCCCCAGGAAACACCTTTGCTAAACGGATGGAGCAAGTCGCACCTTACTGGGGATGTGCCTTGGTTCTGCCCTGCAGGACCCCTTTTCTGCCAGGACAGAGCATCATTTTCTGCAGCAGCTCTAGTGCACAGACAGCCTGAAGGTTTTTACAGCAGCTGCAGACCCTGTTACAGGCTCAGCCATAAAACACACAGCCCTGAACGACCTGGAATACAACAGCTCCTTCCTCCCATGCAAGCAAATAGCAGCTAAGCTCTTCCTGCAGTGCAGAGTCCTCAGGGCACCATCTACATCTAAAACCTGTGTTTCAGGGTGAGCTGCAGAACCCCAAGAAGGTAAAGTCATCTCCAAGCTTTGGAAGGAGCAAAGCTACTGGGGTACTATCAAAATGCTCAGGTTTATGTTTGCCCAGCAAAGAATGTTTGGGTAAGGCTTTCTAAATTTTCCTGGCCTCGTTAGTTCACTATAGACAGCAAAAACATCAGCTCCTCTATGGTCCAAGTTCCAAAACTTTCCATGAATCCCAGGTTCATTTCCACTCCACATTGATGCATCCATATAGAAGGGAAAAAAAAAGCTTCCACCCCGAAATGCTTCCCAAGCAAACCCTGCAGAGATGCCCTCGCTGCTGCTGAGCCTCCACGCAGCCGCCGCCACGCACAGCACCCCGGGGCAGGAAGGGCTAGAGGAGCATCTCAAACCCAGCACGGTCTGCAAAATTCTAACCTGTCCCCAGAGCTGATCTTCACAGCTTTTGCAGAAAGGCATATCTGAAAGCTTGGTGTTTTGCAAGAAGTGTTAATACTGCACCTGCAAGGCAGTGAACACGAGCAACACAGTAACTCTCTTCCTAGCCGTTGCACAACTTGTGCAAGAGGAGGAGGGAACTTCTCTTTACCATGTACATGAAGCTAAAATAAAGATCAAGAAGTATTAGATAAAACAGAAGGTACTGATATAATCTATCTCAATGAAATAATCCTTGTTGTCAGGTGGAAGAACAGCTCCTGTAGTAGTGGGATGGAAAGAAGCAGCATGAAACAAAAGCACAGAAGCTGCCTCTGCAGACACCAGGGTTCAAACCCCCATCAGAACCTCCACAAAAAAATTTCAAGAACCTAATTGGTACTTGACCTCAGCCCTCCACTGCCGAGGATCTGCTTTCAGCCTTTGCTAAGTGGATGGTTTCAACAGGAGTCTTGAGGCAAGTGATCTACATTTTGGTGCAGTTGCCGTCTGTCGAAGCTCACATTTAACTAGTTTAAAAGAAGGATTCTTCAGTTTATCCATCAATTTCAATTAAGGTCTCCCTTTATCAACAGGTTTTACTTAATGACTTTGACCGCTCAGTTTACAGGGCCACTCAGACACCAGACAGTTGAGCTTTGCTCAGCGGAAACTTCAAAACATGGTTGAGAGAAAAGAAAAAGCTGAAGTGAAATCACCAGTCGTGTGTGCTGGAGTATTGCAAAGAAATCATCAATTATGTGGGTTTTGGACTGTTACACTACAACAGCTGTTTGATAGCTAGGTGACATGATTTATGAGAGCAGCCAAGATTCAATTACCAATTTCCCATAAATTATCTATATGGTCCTTTCATCCTGTGCCAGGCCCCTGATAAACAAAGGGGACTGTTTGGGGGGGTGTTATTTGACCATGAAATGAACTGGGATTTCCAAAGAGAAATGAAAAAGAAAAGAAGCAAGCGCCAATGGGAGGTGTTGGACTTCAGATTCACAAAACCAGCCTGTCATTCCCGAGCAGGCACGAGAACACTTAGTACAGATGCACTGATCGAGCTAGACTTCACACTATCTGCGTATTTGCCACAACTTCTTATCATATGGTTCAGGGGAGGCAGAGTAGCACTTCTATAAATCTGTAAATATTATTGAGAGAAACCGCTTAACACGTTTTGGGGAATTTTTAGATGCATGCCCTGATTATAACGGAGTACAGAAAGCAGGATTAGCCCTTAGGAATGATAACAGCAACTTAAGAGAGGTTGGCATTATAGCACAGGAGTAAAAAAGACTGTCAGTCTCACTTCAAGGCTAAATTGAATGTGAAATACCAGAGCAATTTGGCTTTAGGAAATACTTGGGAGTCTCACTTGGAAGATGTAAATGGAATGGGAAGGAACTGAAAGATAAAGGCTTGCTCTTGTCATCCCCCTGTGCCAGTGAGTGCAGCCAAGGCTCTGTCCTGCATGGCCAGTCAAGGACACCACCAAGCTGCTCCTTGGATTTGTTTTCCCTCTGCCTTGTGCAGCCATCCTCAGCGGCTGGGAGCAGAGCTCTCTGGCAGCACAGCAGCACCTTCATTTCCAGTCTGGGAATTTTAATCTGCTCTGTGGCAGCTAAAAGCAGAAGACTCTCTAATTAGAAATGAAACATGCCACAGAGGAGAAGCCAAGAGCCTCTCAATGACACCTTAAAGGATTTTGGGGTGGGAGGAGGGCAGAACAGTGAACTTTGTGGGTCTCCGCTGTACCCACAGGGGTTAAAAATAAAAACCTTTGCCTCTCTTCAGAACTAATGCAGAAAGATCCCTCTCAAGATGAGCGTAACTATGCTGGAAGCTTCTGGCTTCAGCATATGGCTTTGTTTTGTTTTCTGTTGTATCATTCTGTGCCACCACCTCATGCTCACATGCAATTGGGAGGAGGAGGCAGAAGCAAGTGGTTATTTGTTTGTTTTCAAATAACAGACTGAAAATTAATGTGGTTCCTTGTTTGTGAAGCAAAAGCTCAGGCTGGGTCACCAGCATAACAGAGCAGCTGAGGGAAATGGATTTTATTAGCCAATTTATGAGTCCTTTACTTAGCTGGTTGGTTATTGTATTTCTATCCCCTTAATTGTGCAAGCTGCTATATAGACAAATAGCAGGTGAGGCCCGTAATGACAGGTTGTTACAACGCAAGGCACTCAACTGGCAAAGCTGTTCTCGCAGAAAATGGTCTCTGCTCAGCGGAGCAGGGCCCGCGCGGCTCCCGAGGCTCTTTGGGAGCAGCACGAGCGGGGCCGCGCGCTCCCCAGCGCCGGGGTTGTTACCGGCACCGCAGCGGAGGCGGCCGCAACGTCGCTGGGAGCAGAACCACGTGCAGCCAGGGACAGCCCTGCCTGGAAAAGGCCACGAAGCTTCTGCAAAAGGATGACGGGAGGGAAGCTGGGGAAGAGGGAACAGAGGGGAAAGGAGTCACCAAGTGGCAGTATCGAGCCCAGGAACGCCAGCTCTAGCCCAGCACCGTCCTCGCTGCACCGCACGGCCCCCGCTCTGCTCTCAGCCAACCGAGCACGGCCAGGACACTCACAGTTACCCGAGTCACGGCGCTGGATTTGGCAAGAAACAACAGCTGGTCCCTCAGCCCGTGCATTTTCTGATGCAGCTTCTCCTCAGACATGGTCCCGCAGAGCGTTTCGCAGCCCGAGTGGCCTTTGGCCAGCTAACCTTCCTGCTTAAGGAAAGGTTCACAGCTCGCTGATCTGGCACAATATCCCCGAGTCTCCCTCGTGTTTTCAGACAGGGAATAGGACATAATAGCAAGGCTCTTCCTTGACTTATCCAGTCATTAGACTACTTCAATCTCCCTTATTCTCCAACCTCCTTTTCTTCCTGTAAATGTCTAAAATAATTAATTTAAGGTTAAAAGACTCGCGTTACTGTATTGTGCCCAAAATAATAAATGTCTCAGAATTTCAATTACCCTAAATGTAGAAGCGCTGGATCCCTTTTCTGTATCTAATGAGTCACACAGAGCCATTACCCACTATCAATTAATTACAACAAGGTCAGCAGATTCCCTGACATCTCTCCATGACTGCAGAATGAACAAGCACCACCACCTAGCACTGTGGTTACAGTCATTACAGATGGCTCTCCCATAAGTGGTAAATCCTGGGTTACCCCAAATACTCCACAGGATAGTGCTGTCCTTGTGGAGAAACCCTTCTGGAGAGGACGGGAGGAGAGGATGTGCGAAACTGAGCCAACTATCTGGCTTTGGGCCTAAAGCAGCAGCACGAAGACAGGCTCGTCTAGAGGGATGTCCAGAGAGCCTTAACTACATCAAGGAACGGCTCTAAGAGCAGAAAGGCAAAACCCTTTCCAAACCAAATCCATTTCAAGAGAAGGGGGAAGTGGAAAGAAAGATAAAAAGGTGAAAATGGTGATTTTGGCCAGTTCCAGCCCCCATTTGTTCATACATCCAATGATCATAACCTGGATTTGCAGTTAGTTCTGCCATGGCAGGTTCTTAATGCGCGAAAGGGATGCAAATTCCCCCAGAAATCCACCTCAGCTGCACAAGGGAGGTTTCACGGGATGATGGAGGAAGGAGGGTGGAGGAATGCTGCAGTCTCTCCATGAGCACCAGCTCCTCCTCGAAACCACTCCCAGCCATGGGGTTCATTAACACCCTTCTTTTTATCAAAACTTCATCTGCTTCTGTCGCATCCCATCCCATTCCTAAAGAAAGAAAAATAAAACCTCAACATCTTTATAACTATTCAGGCACTGGCTGTATTTTGGCCCTTCTGGCTCCTCAGATACATGCACTGCCCATTGTTTTCTTTTGTCCTTTGGTTTTTCACCTTTTCTGGACCTCTCCTGCTTGTTTTTCATTTTCAAAGATTGTAGAAGTAGCATTTTATTGTAATGGGTTTTATTATGACGATATACAACACCCTTAAGTGCTTTGGTGAAGGAAGAGAAAAAGATTGCACTATAAATAAAATTCTCCCTTCAATTAGAGGCACATAACTGAAAAATGTGGAGGGGGATCGCACCCGTGCACAGGCAGTTCCTCCTGCAGGTGGCAGTTGCACTAGAAAGCTCTGGAGTCACTGTAAAGGTGACAGTGTTCAGCAGCACATCACGTCCCAAGCTTCACTGAGATTATTCCTCATAAAATCTACACTGAGTCCTGTAGACCAAATCCAGAAAGAACACACAAGCTACTCCTGCTTGAATCATTCCCTGACCAGGCATCATTCCTTTTAACATAACTGACTTTTTTTTTTTTAAATACCATCAATTGCTTTAAGAGGTGTGAAGAGCAGAGACAGAAAAGAAACTTCTCAGTTTCTGAAATTTTTCTCTTTGACACTATGAATGAAGGGAAATGACACGGAAAGCAAACTAAACAAAAACCAAAATCGATATTACAAAAAGAAACAGCACAGAGGAGCCTGGAGAAGGGGAAGCTACAGCTTTACAGGCAGTATTAGCATCTTGCTGCCTAACGAGCCATAGAGGTAACAGACACACCACAAAAATAAGAGAGGGAGGTAAAGTCAAGCATCAATAACAGCGACGCAGAGGCTGCTGCTGAGTGAATGTCGCTTCCTTCACGAGCTCCAGGTCTCCCCATCCAGCCGCCCTCCTTCCCAGCTGCTGTTGTCTTGTCTCTCCTCCAGCACTTTCTCTCTGCAACCATTTGATTACAGCTGCCAAAAACAGTTGCCCATTTTGCACAGCCCAGCCCAGCCAACCCCAGTTTAACCCTCCTTTGCGCACTCTGACACCACAAACACGGGACCTGGAGAACATTCCAAGTAGGAGTGGGAATTTTAACAGGACCTAATTCTTCTCATTTCTGTAGATATGATCCTAAATAAAATAAGAAAATCTGATTAAACCAGGCACCGAACAAAGCTAGTAAACTGCATTAAACTGCTTCTGCTTTCTTTCTGGACATAGAGGAATATGTCCTAGCCTGCTGCCCGCCCCCCTCCCCCGCTCTGTTTTTCCTCTATTTCTTTCTTTTTCCCTAACCCGTCAGCTCTTCACTCTTTCCTTCCACAGATCTATCCCTCCTCCTGCCTTTTCCATTGGCAGCTCTCACACCTGCCTCCGAGGGTTATTTCCTTCCCGCACGATTACTGGAAGTTTGCTTGTGCGAACAGCAATTCTGTAATAAAGCCTGAGCCACGTTCCATTAGTGTCATTTCCCTCTGCAGAAGCGAAGTGTCAGCTAATAAAAGGTAGCACAGACCCCTTGGGCAAGATAAAATGAGAAAGCAAGCGAGGAGGAACAAAATCTACCATCAAAGATGGAGAAATGATAAATGTCCTTCCAGAAGCACCTGAAACAGGAGCGAGGGAGCGCTGGGGGAAGGGGAGGGCTGTTATTTTTGCTAAGAGAGCTTGTTTCCAAATGGTCTCATTAACTCCGCAGTCACCTGCTCCCCAGCGTCTCGGTACGCACGCGGCGTCTGCGGCGAGGTGCTCATGAGCACTCGGTGCCTGCAGCAGCCCGGAGCTGCACGGGTGCAGGAAGGTGCTCATGAGCACTTGGTGCCTGCAGCAGCCCGGGGCTGCACGGGTGCAGGAAGGTGCTGATGAGCACTCGGTCCCTGCAGCAGCCCGGGGCTGCACGGGTGCAGGAAGGTGCTCATGAGCACTTGGTGCCTGCAGCAGCCTGGAGCTGCACGGCACTGCTGCACCCAGCAGGGCTTGATGGCACCAGCCATGGCCAGGCTGGGACCCAGGGGCATTCTTGGGGCCTGAGCCGCTTCTTCTCCACATCCGAGGTGCTAAAGGTTCCCTTTAGCACAAGCCTTCAGGGCACAGCACGTTTATGAGCCCCTTGTTCTCTGTCTGCTCCCGTTACACAGCAAGGAGGTGACGGTGATGCTGCTGGGGCCTCCTGCTTGGCCACTAGTCCCACCAGCCCCGCACAGCGAAGCCTTCACATCAGGGGCCTTCTGCCTTCGCCCGCGACAGTCACGCTGCCCAGTGCCACGTGCTGCCACGGGGCTTTGCAGGCAGCTCCCAGCCCCAGGACAGAAACGAGGCCATAAATCTGCTCTCCACTTAGCCCTACTCCAGCGCAGCAGCTCTAGTGCTGTAATCCATGCAGCCACGATCACATGAAAGGGGCCAAGCTCCAGAAATGCCAAGTCTCTGACTGAAGCTATTGACAGCTGACAAAAGACGTTCAGGTTTTCTGTATTACCCTGGGAAATACGGTCAGTCCAGACCAAAGACATGTTCCCATTATCTTCCTAATTGTCCAGACTTATTTTTTTTTAAATACACAATGCATATGTACATATACATACACAACACACAAACACTGGTTAACCCTTTCTGCAGTGGTGCCCTCAGAAGCATGGACATTGCTCATTTGGTTCTTCAACTACCAGTACTGACATCTTTGAAAGCAGCTACATATACAAAACCATCATACGGGTGAACGCAGCAAACTGGTCTGTTTGAGGGCATCAAGTTCGCTTTGTGGACCATCCAAGAGACTTTTCACATGAAGTTTTTCTCTCAGATTTTAAATGAAAAAATATCACCCGCGACTCTCCTCCTCTCACTGCTTTGACTACAAAAGATTTGTTTTTCCCCCCTGCATTTCTATCGAAGTATCACTCCTGGGGACACAGAGAGGTTTTTTAATCCTGTGGCAGATAACCATGTCCCTCTCTAATGTCCTGGCTAGAAGCTTCTACATTCACCTAGCTCAGCACTCCAGGGAGCCAACTGGGTAACAATTTGCTTAATAAAAGTTGTGTTTATACAAATACTTAAATCCTTCTTCCTAAGAACTGCCAAGGAATTTTCAGGGTGCAAACCACCTACTGCTGACCCTCTACATCAAAAAAATATATGTTTCTGGATGTATTTTTCTTTTGAGAACACAGGCTTTTATATGGTGATGGTGGGAGTGGGGATATGGGAACGCCTGCAGACTGTCACAGGTGGGGGAAAATTTGAGCAGTTGCTTCCACATGTGTCAGTTCATGATGATAGAACAGAGAAGGGATTACTGGAAGGGACCTGCAATCCTCTGAAAATTTCCTTGGGGAAGCTATCCCATGGAATCATCACCACATTCAGTGTGGAAATAAGCTGAATGAACAGACAGGTCTCTGAAACCATTTTCGTTACTTCAGAGGCCGCCTGTCTGATGATCCTGTCACTGCACAGATTAAAGTTGCTCCCAGGAAAGCCTAAGAAACTCAGAGCTGGCACCTGTGCAAAACAAGGCTGATATGATAGGAGTGATTAAAGCTGGAAGCAAATAGCCATCAGGTATTCCAAATATTTGAGGAAGACTTGTTCATCTCTAGAGACCAGAAAATCATTCAGTGGAAAAGCTCTTATTCCTGAGCAGAAATTCACTCAGGGTCTTTAAGCCTCCAAAATATTTTCAACAGACTAACAAATATGAGTGGAGAGGTAGCTCAGTTTAACATCAACATTGTATGCTCCCAGGTTTCCATCCCTTCTTCACCGAGACTATCCTTGCCACAGATAGATGCTGGAAGGCATCCAAGAACATTCTTTGATCCGCAGGTGTTTCTGGAGCTTACGACAGCAGTGCTTGTTCTGGACGATCACGAGGGAGAGAATTGCCTTGGCCCTTCAACCAGCTTTTGTCCATTTGCTATCAAAACGCAATCTGAGAATGCTCAGCACAAACTGCAGCTCTCTAGTACCAACAGAAAGAGCTCCACAGCTTTTCTACCAGTCAGACCAAACACTAACGATACAAATTAAATGGGAAGACACGGGAACACACAGTGCACGTCACTGTCCTTATGCACAAGGAGTTGAACACGGCCTTTGTGGCCACAACGGCCAGTGGCAGCCTGGGCTGCACTGGGCAGTGTTGCCAGCAGGTCAAGGCAGCAGCTCCTTCCACTTCCATTCCCATTGTGGTCCATTCCCGCAATGGGAATGAACTGAAATAGAAGAAATGCCACTTAAATATAAGAAAAATCTTTTATACTGCAAGAGTCATTAAACACTGGAACGGGTGCCCAGTTGTAAGACTTCTTCTAATGATGTTGCTAAAAATAATTGTGCTAAATAATAATTTTCCTAAAAATATTATTCTATTGCACAGAGCTATGTTTTTGTGTCAGGTCCTGAGTTGTACAAGCAAATGAAAGGCTAATTCAAATTTGTTTACTTAGACATAGGTCTACTTAAGCTGCCAAAACGTCTCCTGAAAGTCGGAGCCCTGATGCCACGAAAGTGCCTGGATGCCCTGGCCAGACCACATCTCCCAGGACCCCAGGACGTCTCCTCGGGCTGAATTACTGCACTGCACCACAGTCTGCCCGGGGACACTGCCCGGGGGGACGCCGCCGCCATCAGAAGCTTGGGAACCAAGACTACAAGCAGCAGCTCTCGCAAAAACACGGGGCACTTTTAAATGAAGCCAGAACAGTGCAGTACAAGGCTTGATTTTTTTTCTGAAGCTTCTAGTTGAAAGACACAGATATTTGGGAACTTCTGTTCAGGTCTGAGAGAAAAACGAAGTCAAAACATCTGAACTTTCAATGCAAATCTATTAAAGAATTGACCAAGCCCTGTAGAATTAAACTTCTTAGCTTGGAGACGCATCTAATTTGGAGTTGCACAATATCCATCAAAACAGTTCTCCAACTCTCCCCATGCTCTTTGAGACAGGATTGCAATGAACCAATGTAACAGGATCCTATTTGCTACAGCCCATATCAAAATTCACTTAAGCATCACATCAACATAACTAGGATCAGATTCAGGACATTATTCTTTGCGTCCTTGTATCATTATTCAGTCCACAGATGCTGCTGACATCAGTGTGTCTGTGTTCGAAGCATCTGTGGTGGCTCTCGCCTCCCTGCAAACGCTGTTAAACCAATAAGCCTTGCAGCCGGAGAGACCATCTCGTGTTCACGGTGTCACACTGGAGAAATCAATGCCTCATTTGAACCTTCATTCCCATCTGCTAATTCTCTGGTATCAGAGAGAGGGATGAGAAAGTTCCTGTTCTTGATGAAGGGTCAAGGACAGGAGATTTAATTTGCAAGCAAAGCTTCAGCAGCAGCAGACGTGGAGGGACAAAAACATGCTCAGGCTTATTTGAAAATACCTTCAAGTGAGAGCAGTCCAACAAGGATCATTTCAAAGACACAGAGATGATGTGACAGGGATGCAGTGAGGCAGCTCTGGGACTGAGAGACCTCAGTTACTACACCAGGCTACAGAATGGAGCTGGAATCCACAGGAAGAAGAAAAGTTATGACCCGATTCAGTGATTTAAATTCTGGAGGGACCGAGAAGTAAAGGAAACTACAAAGCTACTAAGAACTGTATCAAACACTTACCAAGGGCCGTGAACTTAGAGATCTGGAAAGGTTGAGCCACAAAGGAGCATACGTGGAAATCAAGAGCAGCAAAAACAAAATGGGCACGCAGGAGAGAGCAGTAAGAGTGAACACTATAAAAACAGAGCTGGACAGGAGCATTAACAAGGCAAAACCATCGGCCCTGTGCTCTCTTGGCCAGACAAGACCAAAAACAGTGCGCTCCATCTCCAGGAGGAGGGAAGAGCTTCCACCAGGCAGTCCATGAACTACTGTCCTCCTGAGGAAGGCACGTGCCATCACACTGATATGCAGTACTGCCGGGGTGAATGCTTGATGCCCTACCATATACGACACAAAAAAGAGGGGAAAGCGAGTCACTCCAGGAAAGAGCCACAGCTTTGACAACATCTGGACGTGGCTCAAAGCGCCTTCTTCAGCAGTGAGTCACATGCAGGCAACACAATGACTCTGCAGCAAACACAGGGATTTACTGTCTTGCTGCATTCTCAATGGCAAAAGCAGACAAGTTGCCCATTAGCTTTTTATCCTCACTTCTTCAGTCTGAGCAAAGTCCCACTCCCCCTGAGAGCTCAGATAAGTGGCAGCACCTCGAGCAGCCCACGATTTCCTAGCCTTTGCCAGAAGGGAGAAGATCTTTTGTTCAGGGCCACTACCGTAATGCCAGTGTTGAGTAAACAACATAATCTGCCTTTTCCAGCCATAAAAATGACCTCTTCTTGCCTCTACGTCTCTTATTAGGTCTAAACTTCCCTTATTGTATAGGACATTTGAAAGCAAATTGCCAAAATTTTTACTCACAGTTGCCCATTCTCTCACAGGACCCAGTGTGATTTCTTGCTGAGACAAGGTTCAAATGGAACGTACTAACCAAGAAGAATGCGGCAGCATGGGAGCCAGTAACCATTCACATTAAAAAAAAAAAAATCTCAGGAGGACTTGGGGGGTTGATTCTTTTCTTCCCCAGGTACCTTCGGTACAGTATTGGGACCAAAAAAGTACAGGGTGCAGCAGTTAGAGGCTGTAGGCCCAGGATGAGAACAGATGTGCCTGGTATCATCCTCCTCCTCGGATTTTGACAGGGCAGAGCTCGGGGGAGGTTTCAGCACAGATGGAGGAAATGCTGCCCCTGTGAATCGCAAAGTTGGGAAAATAGATGATTTTTTGTTAAGTCAATTTTGCTGGAACGCACAGCTCCATCCAAACGCAACCTCTCGAATCACGACACGATCTGCTGCCACAACCCTCCCAGGGCCAGGATGGAAATAGCAGCGCCTCTGGGTGCCTTAGTGAACGTGCAGAGAGGCTGCAGCAGCAGCTGGGAACTGAGAGGGAGCACGAGAGCAGCATGGTCACAGGCAGCTCATTGAACTTCCCGACAAAAGCCTTCCATGAAGTACAATGGCAAAACTGCGGGAATAACAAACATCCATGTCAGAAGAGAAACATGAATTTGGGGGTGGACACATTGGTAGAATTCCAGCTGAGCCAAAGCTGTCAAGAACACTGTGCTCTGCAGCTCAAACCCAGGAGACAGTACCCGAGCTGCAAGCTGGCTTAGACTAGTAGGAGGTGCTGCAGCCTGGAGCTCAAGGCCAACCAGCAGAACCCAACCTGAGAACTTGGCTAAAACCCTTTTCAGCCAAGGGAAGGGCAATCTCCTGTGTGGGACAGTAGACCAACTACTGCAGTAGTTTTAGGCCTGACAAAGAAAGCGCCTCCTCTTCAGAAGAGAGGGACTTGCAAGACTCCTGATTTGCACTGCTCTGGGTGGGGATCGGGCAGCTTTCCCAAACAAGCAGCAGTCTGAAAGAGTCTCCCAGCAGGAGCCAACCTGCGTGCCAGTTCTCTTGGCACACACCATGGGATCAAATGGGGCAAAAGCACAGCAGGACATGCAGCAAACCTGAGCTCTCCTGCCAGCCTCTGCACTCAGCTTAATAGTGCCTTGTAATGAAGTC